>NW_027650322.1:0-109517 GCF_965287045.1 Carcharhinus amblyrhynchos | reverse complement strand
ACAGAGACTCAGAGACACAGAGACTCAGAAAAACAGAGACGCAGGAGACACAGAGGCTCAAAGTCGCAGACACACAGAGGCTCAAAGACGCAGAGACACAGAGACCCCGGGACCCAGAGACTCAGAGACACAGAGACTCAGAGACTCAGAGACACAGAGACACAGAGTCTCAGAGACTTACAGACACCGAGACACCAGATGCTCAGAGACTCAGAGACTCAGAGACACAGAGACACAGATGGTCAGAGACTCAGAGACTCAGAGATGGCAGAGACACAGAGGCTCAGAGACTCAGAGACACAGAGACTCAGAGACGCAGAGTCACAGAGACCCAGAGACACAGAGACTCAGAGACACAGAGACTCAGAAAAACAGAGACGCAGAGACACAGAGGCTCAAAGTCGCAGACACACAGAGGCTCAAAGACGCAGAGACACAGAGACCCCGGGACCAGAGACTCAGAGACACAGAGACTCAGAGACTCAGAGACACAGAGACACAGAGTCTCAGAGACTTACAGACACCGAGACACAGATGCTCAGAGACTCAAGAGACACAGAGACACAGATGGTCAGAGACTCAGAGACTCAGAGATGCAGAGACACAGAGGCTCAGAGACTCAGAGACACAGAGACCCCAGAGACACAGAGACAACAGAGACCAGAGACACAGAGACTCAGAAAAACAGAGACGCAGAGACACAGAGGCTCAGAGACTCAGGGAGTCAGAGACGCAGAGACACAGAGGCTCAGAGACTCTGGGACTCCGAGACACATAGACAGAGAGGCTCAGAGACGCAGACACACAGAGGGTCAGAGACACAGAGACACAGAGACCCAGAGACACAGAGACTCACAGACACAGAGACCCAGAGACACAGAGAGCAGATACTCAGAGACACAGAGACATAGAGACAAAGGAGGCTGAGAGGCTCATAGACCCAAAGACTCAGAGACGCAGAGTCACAGAGACCCAGAGACAAAGAGACACAGAGACTCAGAAAAACAGAGACGCAGACACACAGAGGCTCAGAGACTCAGGGACTCAGGAGACGCAGAGACTCAGAGGCTCAGAGACGCAGACACACAGAGGCTAAAAGACGCAGAGACACAGATGGTCAGAGACTCAGAGACTCAGAGATGCAGAGACACAGAGGCTCAGAGACGCAGAGACACAGAGACCCAGAGAGACAGAGACACAGAGACCCAGAGACTCAGAAAAACAGAGACGCAGAGACACAGAGGCTCAGAGACTCAGGGACTCAGAGACGCAGAGACACAGAGGCTCAGAGACGCAGAACACACAAGGAGGCTCAAAGACGCAGAGACACACCGACCCCCCGAGACTCAGAGACTCAGAGACACAGAGACTCAGAGACTCAGAGCCACAGAGACACAGAGTCTCAGAGACTCTGGGACTCAGAGACACATAAACAGAGAGGCTCAGAGACGCAGACACACAGAGGGTCAGAGACACAGAGACACAGAAACACAGAGACTCACAAGACACAGAGACCCAGAGACACAGAGAGGCGAGACTCAGAGACACAGAGACTCAGTGACTCAGAGACATAGAGGCTCAGAGGCTCAGAGACCCAGAGACTCTGAGACGCAGAGTCACAGAGACCCAGGGACACAGAGACACAGAGACTCAGAGACACAGAGACTCAAAAAAACAGAGACGCAGAGAAACAGAGGCTCAGAGACTCAGGGAACTCAGAGACGCAGACATACAGAGGCTAAAAGACGCAGAGACACAGATGGTCAGAGACTCAGAGATGCAGAGACACAGAGACTCAGAGACTCAGAGACTCAGAGACACAGAGACTCAGAGACTCAGAGACAACAGAGACACAGAGACCACAGAGTCTCCGAGACTTACAGACACCGAGACACAGACACTCAGAGACTCAGAGACACAGAGACTCAGAGACACAGAGACCAGAGACACAGATGCTCAGTGGCTCAGAGACTCAGAGACGCAGAGACGCAGAGACACAAATGGTCAGAGACTCAGAGACTCAGAGACTCAGAGACGCAGAGACACAGAGGCTCAGAGACTCAGAGTCACTGACACTCAGAGACACAGAGACTCAGAGACACAGAGACCCAGAGACACAGAAACTCAGAGAACTCACAGACACAGAGACACAGAATCTCAGAGGCTTACAGACACCGAGACAAAGATGCTCAGAGACTCAGAGACACAGAGACTCAGAGACGTAGAGACACATAGGCTCAGAGACTCAGTGACTCAGAGACGCAGAGACACAGAGACTCAGAGACGTAGAGGCTCAGAGGCTCAGAGAACGCAGTGACAAAGAGACCCAGAAACTCAGAGGCACCAGAGACTCAGAGACACAGAGACCTAGAGACACAGAGACTAGTGACTCAGAGACACAGAGACACAGAGACATCGAGGCTCAGAGGCTCAGAGAGCCAGAGACTCAGAGACACAGAGACGCAGACACACAGAGACACAGAGACTCAGAGAAATCGAGACGCAGAGACACCAGAAGGCTCAGAGACTCAAGAGACGCAGAGACACAGAGGCTCAGAGACTCAGAGACGCAGAGACACAGAGGCTTCAGAGACTCAGAGACAAAGAGACGCAGAGGCTGAGAGACTCAGAGACTCAGAGACGCAGAGACGCAGAGGCTCAGAGACACAGAGACTCAGAGACTCAGAGACGCAGAGACACAGAGACTCAGAGACTCAGAGACGCAGAGACGCGGAGGCTCAGAGACTCAGAGACACAGAGACACTGTGACTCAGAGACGCAGAGCCTCAGAGGCTCAGAGATACAGAGACCCAGAGACACAGAGACTCAGAGACTCAGAGACGCAGAGACACAGAGGCTCAGAGACTCAAAGACTCAGAGACGCAGAGACAGAGGCTCAGAGACTCAGAGATACAGAGACCCAGAGACACAGAGATTCAGAGACACAGGGACACAGAGGCTCAGGGACACAGAGCTCAGTGACTCAGAGACTCAGCGACACGAAGACTAAGAGACACAGATGCTCAGAGACTCAGAGACTCGGAGACACAGATGCTCAGAGACTCAGAGACTCAGAGACGCAGAGACACAGAGGCTCAGAGACGCAGAGACACAGAGGCTCAGAGGCACAGAGGACTCAGAGACGCAGTGACATATAGGCTCAGAGTCTCAGTGACTCAGAGACACAGAGACTCAGAGACGTAGAGGCTCAGCGACACAGAGACCCAGAGACACAGAGACCTAGAGACACCGAGACTCAGTGACTCAGAGACACAGAGACACAGAGACATCGAGGCTCAGCGGCTCAGAGAGCCAGAGACGCAGAGACTCAGAGACGCAGATACACAGAGACACAGAGACTCAGAGAATCAGAGACGCAGAGACACAGAGGCTCAGAGACTCAGAGACGCAGAGACACAGAGGCCCAGAGGCTCAGAGACAAAGAGGCGCAGAGGCTGAGAGACTCAGAGACTCAGAGACGCGGAGACGCAGAGGCTCAGAGACTCAGAGACTCAGAGACTCAGAGACGCAGAGACACAGAGACTCAGAGACGCAGAGACGCAGAGACGCAAGAGGCTCAGAGACTCAGAGACACAGAGACAGTGTGACTCAGAGAACCAGAGCCACAGAGCTCAGAGATACAGAGACCCAGAGACACAGAGGCTCAGAGACTCAGAGATGCAGAGACACAGAGGCTCAGAGACTCAAAGACTCAGAGACGCAGAGAACCAGAGGCTCAGAGACTCAGAGATACAGAGACCCAGAGACACAGAGATTCAGAGACACAGGGACACAGAGGCTCAGGGACACAGAGGCTCAGTGACTCAGAGACTCAGCGACACGAAGACTAAGAGACACAGATGCTCAGAGACTCAGAGACTCAGAGACACAGATGGTCAGAGACTCAGAGATGCAGAGACACAGAGACTCAGAGACTCAGAGACTCAGAGACACAGAGACTCAGAGACTCAGAGACACAGGGAACAACAGAGTCTCCGAGACTTACAGACACCGAGACACAGACACTCAGAGACTCAGAGACACAGAGACTCAGAGACACAGAGACCCCAGAGACACAGATGCTCAGTGGCTCAGAGACTCAGAGACGCAGAGACGCAGAGACACAAATGGTCAGAGACTCAGAGACTCAGAGAACTCAGAGACACAGAGGCTCAGAGGCACAGAGACCAGAGACGCAAAGACGCAGAGACACAGAGACACAGAGATTCAGAGACACAGGGACACAGAGGCTCAGGGACACTGAGGCTTAGTGACTCAGAGACTCAGCGACACGAAGACTAAGAGACACAGATGCTCAGAGACTCAGAGACTCAGAGACACAGATGCACAGAGACACAGAGACTCAGAGACGCAGAGACCCAGAGACTCAGAGAACAAAGAGACACAGAGGCTCAGAGACTCAGAGACACATAGACCCAGAGGACACAGAGACTCAGAGACACAGAGACACATAGGCTCAGAGTCTCATTGACTCAGAGACGCAGAGACACAGAGACTCAGAGACGTAGAGGCTCAGAGGCTCAGAGACTCAGAGGACCCTGAGACGCAGAGACTCAGAGACACAGAGACACATAGCCTCAGAGTCACAAGAGACCCAGAGGCACAGAGACTCAGAGACACAGAGAGACATAGACACAGAGCCTCAGAGACATACAGACACCGAGACACAGATGCTCAGAGACTCAGAGACACAGAGACCCAGAGACTCAGAAACACAGAGACGCAGAGACACAGAGGCTCAGAGACTCAGAGACACAGAGACTCAGAGGCTCAGAGACATAGAGGCTCAGAGGCTGAGAGAGCCAGAGACTCAGAGAAGCAGAGACACAGAGGCTCTGAGACTCAGAAACAACAGAGACCCAGAGGCACAGAGACTCAGAGACGCAGGGACAGATAGGCTCAGAGTCTCAGTGACTCAGAGACACTGAGACTCAGAGACGTAGAGGCTCAGCGACACAGAGACTCAGAGACACAGAGACCTAGAGACACAGAGACTCAGAGACACAGAGACCTAGAGACACAGAGACTCAGTGACTCAGAGACACAGAGACACAGAGACATCGAGGCTCAGAGGCTCAGAGAGCCAGAGACGCAGAGACTAGGAGACGCAGATACACAGCGACACAGAGACTCAGAGAATCAGAGACGCAGAGACACAGAGGCTCAGAGACTCAGAGACAAAGAGGCGCAGAGGCTGAGAGACTCAGAGACTCAGAGACTCAGAGACTCAGAGACACAGAGACGCAGAGGCTCAGAGACTCAGAGACACTGTGACTCAGAGACGCAGAGCCACAGAGGCTCAGAGATGCAGAGACCCAGGGACACAGAGACTCAGAGACGCAGAGATACAGAGGCTCAGAGACTCAAAGACTCAGAGACGCAGAGACAGAGGCTCAGAGACTCAGAGATACAGAGACCCAGAGACACAGAGATTCAGAGACACAGGGACACATAGGCTCAGGGACACAGAGGCTCAGAGACTCAGAGACTCAGCGACACGAAGACTAAGAGACACAGATGCTCAGAGACTCAGAGACTCACAGACACAGATAACAGAATTGTCGTGATGGGAGACTTCAATTTCCCAAACATCGACTGGAATATCCCTAGGGTAAGGGGTATAGATGGGGAGGAGTTTGTTAGGTGTGTTCAGGAGGGTTTTCTGACGCAGTATGTGGACAAGCCTACGAGGGGAGAGGCTGTACTTGACCTGGTACTGGCGAATGAACCAGGGCAGGTGATGGATCTTTCGGTAGGAGAGCATCTTGGATATGGTGACCATAATTCTATCTCCTTCACAATTGCGTTGGAACGAGATAGGATCAGGCAGGCTAGGAAGGTGTTTGTCTGGGGTAAGGGGAGATACGAAGAAGTCAGGAAGTTACTTGGACAAATAAACTGGAAGGAGGCGTTCTTAGGGAAAAGTACCGAAGGAAGGTGGCAGATATTCAAGGAATGTGTGTCTGGAGCTCTGCATGACAACGTTCCGATGAGACGAGGGGGTTTTGGTGGGTCGAGGGAACCGTGGTGCACAAAGGATGTGTTGAACCTAGTCAGGAGGAAAAGGAAGGTGTACAAGAGGTTCAGGGAATTAGGAGATGTTAAAGATCTTGAGGAGTATAAGGACTGTAGGAGGGAACTTAAAAGGGAAATTAGGAGAGCCAGAAGGGGTCATGAGAAGACCTTGGCGGGTAAGATTAAGGAGAATCCCAAGGCCTTCTATAAATATGTGAAAGGTAAAAGGATAAGAAGAGAAGGGATAGGACCTATAAAAGGTGAGGGGGGAAAGGTTTGTGTGGAACCAGAAGAAATGGCGGAGGTGCTTAACGAGTACTTCGCCTCAGTATTCACGGTGGAAGCCGATCTGGGAGATTTTGTTATGGATTTGCAGCAGATGGAAAGGATTGAGTACGTGAATATTAAGGAGGAGGATGTGTTGGAACTTTTGAATTCTATCAAGGTAGATAAGTCGCCGGGACCAGATGGGATGTACCCCAGGATACTGTGGGAGGCGAGGGAAGAGATTGCAGAGCCCCTGGCGATGATCTTTGCGTCGTCAATGGAGACGGGAGAGGTTCCAGAGGATTGGAGGATTGCAGATGTAGTTCCTATTTTTAAGAAAGGGAACAGAGATAGCCCGGGAAATTACCGACCGGTGAGTCTGACCTCAGTGGTTGGTAAGCTGATGGAGAGGCTTCTGAGGGACAAGATTTACGAACATTTGGAGAGGTTTGACATGATCAGGAATAGTCAGCATGGATTTGTCAAGGGCAGGTCGTGCCTTACAAGCCTAGTTGAGTTCTTCGATAATGTGACTGAACACATTGACGAAGGAAGTGCCGTGGACGTAGTGTACATGGACTTCAGCAAGGCGTTTGATAAGGTCCCCCATGCAAGACTTCTTGAGAAGGTGAGAGGGCATGGGATCCAAGGGCCTTTGGCCTTGTGGATCCAGAAATGGCTCGCCTGCAGAAGGCAGAGAGTGGTTGTGGATGGGGCTTTTTCTGAATGGAGGTCAGTCAGCAGCGGAGTGCCTCAAGGATCTGTTCTGGGACCCTTGTTGTTTGTCATTTTCATAAATGACCTGGATGAGGAAGTGGAGGGATGGGTAAGTAAGTTCGCTGATGACACGAAGGTCGGTGGTGTTGTGGATGATCTGGAAGGATGGCAAAAGTTGCAGCAGGACATAGATAGGATGCAGGACTGGGCGGAGAAGTGGCAGATGGACTTCAACGTGGATAAATGTGTAGTCGTCCATTTTGGCAGAACCAACGGGATGAACGAGTACACTATCAAGGGCAGGAGTCTGAGTAGTGTTGAGGAGCAGAAGGATCTTGGGGTCCGGGTCCACAGGACTCTTAAATCGGCCTCACAGGTGGAGGAGGTGGTCAAGAAGGCGTATGGTGTACTGGCCTTCATTAATCGAGGGATTGAGTTTAGGAGTCGGGAGGTAATGCTGGAACTTTATAAGACCCTGGTCAGGCCTCATTTAGAGTATTGTGCGCAGTTCTGGTCGCCTCATTATAGGAAAGATGTAGAAGCTATTGAAAGGGTGCAGAGGAGATTTACAAGGATGTTGCCTGGACTGGGAGGCATGCCTTATGAAGTTAGGTTGAGGGAGCTGGGACTCTTTTCCCTGGAGAGACGAAGGTTGAGAGGCGACCTGATAGAAGTTTACAAAATGTTGAGAGGAATAGATAGGGTGGACTCTCAGAGGCTATTTCCCCGGGTTGAAATGGTCGCTACGAGAGGACACAGATTTAAGGTGCGGGGAGGGAGGTTCAGAAGTGATGTTAGGGGTAAGTTTTTCACTCAGAGGGTGGTGAGTGAATGGAATCGGCTGCCGTCAGTGGTGGTGGAGGCGAACACGCTGGGGTCTTTTAAAAGACTTCTGGATGAGTATATGGGGTTTAATGAGATTGAGGGTTATAGATAGGTCTGTAGGTTGGTAGGTGATGTGATCGGCGCAACTTGTGGGCCGAAGGGCCTGTTTGTGCTGTAGTGTTCTATGTTCTACGTTCTATGTAGATGCTCAGAGATTCAGAGACCCAGAGACTCAGAGACACAGAGACACAGAGGCTCAGAGACTCAGAGACACATAGACCCAGAGACACAGAGACTCAGAGACACAGAGACACATAGGCTCAGAGTCTCAGTGACTCAGAGACGCAGAGACACAGAGACTCAGAGACGTAGAGGCTCAGAGGCTCAGAGACTCAGAGACCCTGAGACGCAGAGACTCAGAGACACAGAAACACATAGACTCAGAGTCACAGAGACCCAGAGGCACAGAGACTCAGAGACACAGAGAGACATAGACACAGAGTCTCAGAGATATACAGACACCGAGACACAGATGCTCAGAGACTCAGAGACACAGAGACCCAGAGGCTCAGAAACACAGAGACGCAGAGACACAGAGGCTCAGAGACTCAGAGACACAGAGACTCAGAGGCTCAGAGACATAGAGGCTCAGAGGCTCAGAGAGCCAGAGACTCAGAGACGCAGAGACACAGAGGCTCAGAGACTCAGAAATACAGAGACCCAGAGGCACAGAGACTCAGAGACGCAGAGACATATAGGCTCAGAGTCTCAGTGACTCAGAGACACAGAGACTCAGAGACGTAGAGGCTCAGCGACACAGAGACTCAGAGACACAGAGACCTAGAGACACAGAGACTCAGAGACTCAGAGGCACAGAGACACAGAGACATCGAGGCTCAGAGGCTCAGAGAGCCAGAGACTCAGAGACGCAGAGACACAGAGGCTAAGAGACTCAGAGACACAGAGACCCAGAGACTCAGAGACACAGAGACCCAGGGACTCAGAGAATCAGGGACTCAGAGACCCAGAGTCACAGAGACACAGAGACGCAGAGATGCAGAGACACAGAGACTCACAGACACAGAGACCCAGAGACACAGAGGGGCAGAGACTCCGAGACTCAGAGACATAGAGGCTCAGAGGCTCAGAGACCCAGAGACTCAGAGACACAGAGTCACAGAGACCCAGAGACACAGAGACTCAGAGACTCAGAGACGCAGAGACACAGAGGCTCAGAGACTCTGGGACTCAGAGACACATAGACAGAGAGGCTCAGAGACGCAGACACACAGAGGGTCAGAGACACAGAGACACAGAGACCCAGAGAAACAGAGACTCACAGACACAGAGACCCAGAGACACAGAGAGGCAGAGACTCAGAGACACAGAGACTCAGAGACTCACAGACATACAGGCTCAGAGGCTCAGAGACCCAGAGACTCAGAGACGCAGAGTCACAGAGACCCAGAGACACAGAGACTCAGAGACACAGAGACTCAGAAAAACAGAGACGCAGAGACACAGAGGCTCAAAGTCGCAGACACACAGAGGCTCAAAGACGCAGAGACACAGAGACCCCGGGACCCAGAGACTCAGAGACACAGAGACTCAGAGACTCAGAGACACAGAGTCTCAGAGACTTACAGACACCGAGACACAGATGCTCAGAGACTCAGAGACTCAGAGACACAGAGACACAGATGGTCAGAGACTCAGAGACTCAGAGATGCAGAGACACAGAGGCTCAGAGACTCAGAGACACAGAGACTCAGAGACGCAGAGTCACAGAGACCCAGAGACACAGAGACTCAGAGACACAGAGACTCAGAAAAACAGAGACGCAGAGACACAGAGGCTCAAAGTCGCAGACACACAGAGGCTCAAAGACGCAGAGACACAGAGACCCCGGGACCCAGAGACTCAGAGACACAGAGACTCAGAGACTCAGAGACACAGAGACACAGAGTCTCAGAGACTTACAGACACCGAGACACAGATGCTCAGAGACTCAGAGACTCAGAGACACAGAGACACAGATGGTCAGAGACTCAGAGACTCAGAGATGCAGAGACACAGAGGCTCAGAGACTCAGAGACACAGAGACCCAGAGACACAGAGACACAGAGACCCAGAGACACAGAGACTCAGAAAAACAGAGACGCAGAGACACAGAGGCTCAGAGACTCAGGGAGTCAGAGACGCAGAGACACAGAGGCTCAGAGACTCTGGGACTCCGAGACACATAGACAGAGAGGCTCAGAGACGCAGACACACAGAGGGTCAGAGACACAGAGACACAGAGACCCAGAGACACAGAGACTCACAGACACAGAGACCCAGAGACACAGAGAGGCAGATACTCAGAGACACAGAGACTCAGAGACAAAGAGGCTGAGAGGCTCATAGACCCAAAGACTCAGAGACGCAGAGTCACAGAGACCCAGAGACAAAGAGACACAGAGACTCAGAAAAACAGAGACGCAGACACACAGAGGCTCAGAGACTCAGGGACTCAGAGACGCAGAGACTCAGAGGCTCAGAGACGCAGACACACAGAGGCTAAAAGACGCAGAGACACAGATGGTCAGAGACTCAGAGACTCAGAGATGCAGAGACACAGAGGCTCAGAGACGCAGAGACACAGAGACCCAGAGAGACAGAGACACAGAGACCCAGAGACTCAGAAAAACAGAGACGCAGAGACACAGAGGCTCAGAGACTCAGGGACTCAGAGACGCAGAGACACAGAGGCTCAGAGACGCAGACACACAGAGGCTCAAAGACGCAGAGACACACCGACCCCGAGACTCAGAGACTCAGAGACACAGAGACTCAGAGACTCAGAGCCACAAAGACACAGAGTCTCAGAGACTCTGGGACTCAGAGACACATAAACAGAGAGGCTCAGAGACGCAGACACACAGAGGGTCAGAGACACAGAGACACAGAAACACAGAGACTCAGAGACACAGAGACCCAGAGACACAGAGAGGCGGAGACTCAGAGACACAGAGACTCAGAGACTCAGAGACATAGAGGCTCAGAGGCTCAGAGACCCAGAGACTCTGAGACGCAGAGTCACAGAGACCCAGGGACACAGAGACACAGAGACTCAGAGACACAGAGACTCAAAAAAACAGAGACGCAGAGAAACAGAGGCTCAGAGACTCAGGGACTCAGAGACGCAGACATACAGAGGCTAAAAGACGCAGAGACACAGATGGTCAGAGACTCAGAGATGCAGAGACACAGAGACTCAGAGACTCAGAGACTCAGAGACACAGAGACTCAGAGACACAGAGACACAGAGACACAGAGTCTCCGAGACTTACAGACACCGAGACACAGACACTCAGAGACTCAGAGACACAGAGACTCAGAGACACAGAGACCCAGAGACACAGATGCTCAGTGGCTCAGAGACTCAGAGACGCAGAGACGCAGAGACACAAATGGTCAGAGACTCAGAGACTCAGAGACTCAGAGACGCAGAGACACAGAGGCTCAGAGACTCAGAGTCACTGACACTCAGAGACACAGAGACTCAGAGACACAGAGACCCAGAGACACAGAAACTCAGAGACTCACAGACACAGAGACACAGAATCTCAGAGGCTTACAGACACCGAGACAAAGATGCTCAGAGACTCAGAGACACAGAGACTCAGAGACGTAGAGACACATAGGCTCAGAGACTCAGTGACTCAGAGACGCAGAGACACAGAGACTCAGAGACGTAGAGGCTCAGAGGCTCAGAGACGCAGTGACAAAGAGACCCAGAAACTCAGAGGCACAGAGACTCAGAGACACAGAGACCTAGAGACACAGAGACTAGTGACTCAGAGACACAGAGACACAGAGACATCGAGGCTCAGAGGCTCAGAGAGCCAGAGACTCAGAGACACAGAGACGCAGACACACAGAGACACAGAGACTCAGAGAATCAGAGACGCAGAGACACAGAGGCTCAGAGACTCAGAGACGCAGAGACACAGAGGCTCAGAGACTCAGAGACGCAGAGACACAGAGGCTCAGAGACTCAGAGACAAAGAGACGCAGAGGCTGAGAGACTCAGAGACTCAGAGACGCAGAGACGCAGAGGCTCAGAGACACAGAGACTCAGAGACTCAGAGACGCAGAGACACAGAGACTCAGAGACGCAGAGACGCGGAGGCTCAGAGACTCAGAGACACAGAGACACTGTGACTCAGAGACGCAGAGCCTCAGAGGCTCAGAGATACAGAGACCCAGAGACACAGAGACTCAGAGACTCAGAGACGCAGAGACACAGAGGCTCAGAGACTCAAAGACTCAGAGACGCAGAGACAGAGGCTCAGAGACTCAGAGATACAGAGACCCAGAGACACAGAGATTCAGAGACACAGGGACACAGAGGCTCAGGGACACAGAGGCTCAGTGACTCAGAGACTCAGCGACACGAAGACTAAGAGACACAGATGCTCAGAGACTCAGAGACTCGGAGACACAGATGCTCAGAGACTCAGAGACTCAGAGACGCAGAGACACAGAGGCTCAGAGACGCAGAGACACAGAGGCTCAGAGGCACAGAGACTCAGAGACGCAGTGACATATAGGCTCAGAGTCTCAGTGACTCAGAGACACAGAGACTCAGAGACGTAGAGGCTCAGCGACACAGAGACCCAGAGACACAGAGACCTAGAGACACCGAGACTCAGTGACTCAGAGACACAGAGACACAGAGACATCGAGGCTCAGCGGCTCAGAGAGCCAGAGACGCAGAGACTCAGAGACGCAGATACACAGAGACACAGAGACTCAGAGAATCAGAGACGCAGAGACACAGAGGCTCAGAGACTCAGAGACGCAGAGACACAGAGGCTCAGAGGCTCAGAGACAAAGAGGCGCAGAGGCTGAGAGACTCAGAGACTCAGAGACGCGGAGACGCAGAGGCTCAGAGACTCAGAGACTCAGAGACTCAGAGACGCAGAGACACAGAGACTCAGAGACGCAGAGACGCAGAGACGCAGAGGCTCAGAGACTCAGAGACACAGAGACAGTGTGACTCAGAGACGCAGAGCCACAGAGGCTCAGAGATACAGAGACCCAGAGACACAGAGGCTCAGAGACTCAGAGATGCAGAGACACAGAGGCTCAGAGACTCAAAGACTCAGAGACGCAGAGACAGAGGCTCAGAGACTCAGAGATACAGAGACCCAGAGACACAGAGATTCAGAGACACAGGGACACAGAGGCTCAGGGACACAGAGGCTCAGTGACTCAGAGACTCAGCGACACGAAGACTAAGAGACACAGATGCTCAGAGACTCAGAGACTCAGAGACACAGATGGTCAGAGACTCAGAGATGCAGAGACACAGAGACTCAGAGACTCAGAGACTCAGAGACACAGAGACTCAGAGACTCAGAGACACAGAGACACAGAGTCTCCGAGACTTACAGACACCGAGACACAGACACTCAGAGACTCAGAGACACAGAGACTCAGAGACACAGAGACCCAGAGACACAGATGCTCAGTGGCTCAGAGACTCAGAGACGCAGAGACGCAGAGACACAAATGGTCAGAGACTCAGAGACTCAGAGACGCAGAGACACAGAGGCTCAGAGGCACAGAGACCAGAGACGCAAAGACGCAGAGACACAGAGACACAGAGATTCAGAGACACAGGGACACAGAGGCTCAGGGACACTGAGGCTTAGTGACTCAGAGACTCAGCGACACGAAGACTAAGAGACACAGATGCTCAGAGACTCAGAGACTCAGAGACACAGATGCACAGAGACACAGAGACTCAGAGACGCAGAGACCCAGAGACTCAGAGACAAAGAGACACAGAGGCTCAGAGACTCAGAGACACATAGACCCAGAGACACAGAGACTCAGAGACACAGAGACACATAGGCTCAGAGTCTCAGTGACTCAGAGACGCAGAGACACAGAGACTCAGAGACGTAGAGGCTCAGAGGCTCAGAGACTCAGAGACCCTGAGACGCAGAGACTCAGAGACACAGAGACACATAGCCTCAGAGTCACAGAGACCCAGAGGCACAGAGACTCAGAGACACAGAGAGACATAGACACAGAGCCTCAGAGACATACAGACACCGAGACACAGATGCTCAGAGACTCAGAGACACAGAGACCCAGAGACTCAGAAACACAGAGACGCAGAGACACAGAGGCTCAGAGACTCAGAGACACAGAGACTCAGAGGCTCAGAGACATAGAGGCTCAGAGGCTCAGAGAGCCAGAGACTCAGAAACACAGAGACCCAGAGGCACAGAGACTCAGAGACGCAGGGACAGATAGGCTCAGAGTCTCAGTGACTCAGAGACACTGAGACTCAGAGACGTAGAGGCTCAGCGACACAGAGACTCAGAGACACAGAGACCTAGAGACACAGAGACTCAGAGACACAGAGACCTAGAGACACAGAGACTCAGTGACTCAGAGACACAGAGACACAGAGACATCGAGGCTCAGAGGCTCAGAGAGCCAGAGACGCAGAGACTAGGAGACGCAGATACACAGCGACACAGAGACTCAGAGAATCAGAGACGCAGAGACACAGAGGCTCAGAGACTCAGAGACAAAGAGGCGCAGAGGCTGAGAGACTCAGAGACTCAGAGACTCAGAGACACAGAGACGCAGAGGCTCAGAGACTCAGAGACACTGTGACTCAGAGACGCAGAGCCACAGAGGCTCAGAGATGCAGAGACCCAGGGACACAGAGACTCAGAGACGCAGAGATACAGAGGCTCAGAGACTCAAAGACTCAGAGACGCAGAGACAGAGGCTCAGAGACTCAGAGATACAGAGACCCAGAGACACAGAGATTCAGAGACACAGGGACACATAGGCTCAGGGACACAGAGGCTCAGAGACTCAGAGACTCAGCGACACGAAGACTAAGAGACACAGATGCTCAGAGACTCAGAGACTCACAGACACAGATAACAGAATTGTCGTGATGGGAGACTTCAATTTCCCAAACATCGACTGGAATATCCCTAGGGTAAGGGGTATAGATGGGGAGGAGTTTGTTAGGTGTGTTCAGGAGGGTTTTCTGACGCAGTATGTGGACAAGCCTACGAGGGGAGAGGCTGTACTTGACCTGGTACTGGCGAATGAACCAGGGCAGGTGATGGATCTTTCGGTAGGAGAGCATCTTGGATATGGTGACCATAATTCTATCTCCTTCACAATTGCGTTGGAACGAGATAGGATCAGGCAGGCTAGGAAGGTGTTTGTCTGGGGTAAGGGGAGATACGAAGAAGTCAGGAAGTTACTTGGACAAATAAACTGGAAGGAGGCGTTCTTAGGGAAAAGTACCGAAGGAAGGTGGCAGATATTCAAGGAATGTGTGTCTGGAGCTCTGCATGACAACGTTCCGATGAGACGAGGGGGTTTTGGTGGGTCGAGGGAACCGTGGTGCACAAAGGATGTGTTGAACCTAGTCAGGAGGAAAAGGAAGGTGTACAAGAGGTTCAGGGAATTAGGAGATGTTAAAGATCTTGAGGAGTATAAGGACTGTAGGAGGGAACTTAAAAGGGAAATTAGGAGAGCCAGAAGGGGTCATGAGAAGACCTTGGCGGGTAAGATTAAGGAGAATCCCAAGGCCTTCTATAAATATGTGAAAGGTAAAAGGATAAGAAGAGAAGGGATAGGACCTATAAAAGGTGAGGGGGGAAAGGTTTGTGTGGAACCAGAAGAAATGGCGGAGGTGCTTAACGAGTACTTCGCCTCAGTATTCACGGTGGAAGCCGATCTGGGAGATTTTGTTATGGATTTGCAGCAGATGGAAAGGATTGAGTACGTGAATATTAAGGAGGAGGATGTGTTGGAACTTTTGAATTCTATCAAGGTAGATAAGTCGCCGGGACCAGATGGGATGTACCCCAGGATACTGTGGGAGGCGAGGGAAGAGATTGCAGAGCCCCTGGCGATGATCTTTGCATCGTCAATGGAGACGGGAGAGGTTCCAGAGGATTGGAGGATTGCAGATGTAGTTCCTATTTTTAAGAAAGGGAACAGAGATAGCCCGGGAAAT
Source organism: Carcharhinus amblyrhynchos (assembly GCF_965287045.1). Taxonomy (NCBI): domain Eukaryota; kingdom Metazoa; phylum Chordata; class Chondrichthyes; order Carcharhiniformes; family Carcharhinidae; genus Carcharhinus; species Carcharhinus amblyrhynchos. The sequence goes on along the minus strand of NW_027650322.1, from coordinate 93,619 downwards.
TACCGACCGGTGAGTCTGACCTCAGTGGTTGGTAAGCTGATGGAGAGGCTTCTGAGGGACAAGATTTACGAACATTTGGAGAGGTTTGACATGATCAGGAATAGTCAGCATGGATTTGTCAAGGGCACAGAGACAGTGTGACTCAGAGACGCAGAGCCACAGAGGCTCAGAGATACAGAGACCCAGAGACACAGAGGCTCAGAGACTCAGAGATGCAGAGACACAGAGGCTCAGAGACTCAAAGACTCAGAGACGCAGAGACAGAGGCTCAGAGACTCAGAGATACAGAGACCCAGAGACACAGAGATTCAGAGACACAGGGACACAGAGGCTCAGGGACACAGAGGCTCAGTGACTCAGAGACTCAGCGACACGAAGACTAAGAGACACAGATGCTCAGAGACTCAGAGACTCAGAGACACAGATGGTCAGAGACTCAGAGATGCAGAGACACAGAGATTCAGAGACTCAGAGACTCAGAGACACAGAGACTCAGAGACTCAGAGACACAGAGACACAGAGTCTCCGAGACTTACAGACACCGAGACACAGACACTCAGAGACTCAGAGACACAGAGACTCAGAGACACAGAGACCCAGAGACACAGATGCTCAGTGGCTCAGAGACTCAGAGACGCAGAGACGCAGAGACACAAATGGTCAGAGACTCAGAGACTCAGAGACTCAGAGACGCAGAGACACAGAGGCTCAGAGACTCAGAGTCACTGACACTCAGAGACACAGAGACTCAGAGACACAGAGACCCAGAGACACAGAAACTCAGAGACTCACAGACACAGAGACACAGAATCTCAGAGGCTTACAGACACCGAGACAAAGATGCTCAGAGACTCAGAGACACAGAGACTCAGAGACGTAGAGACACATAGGCTCAGAGACTCAGTGACTCAGAGACGCAGAGACACAGAGACTCAGAGACGTAGAGGCTCAGAGGCTCAGAGACGCAGTGACAAAGAGACCCAGAAACTCAGAGGCACAGAGACTCAGAGACACAGAGACCTAGAGACACAGAGACTAGTGACTCAGAGACACAGAGACACAGAGACATCGAGGCTCAGAGGCTCAGAGAGCCAGAGACTCAGAGACACAGAGACGCAGATACACAGAGACACAGAGACTCAGAGAATCAGAGACGCAGAGACACAGAGGCTCAGAGACTCAGAGACGCAGAGACAGAGAGGCTCAGAGACTCAGAGACGCAGAGACACAGAGGCTCAGAGACTCAGAGACAAAGAGACGCAGAGGCTGAGAGACTCAGAGACTCAGAGACGCAGAGACGCAGAGGCTCAGAGACACAGAGACTCAGAGACTCAGAGACGCAGAGACACAGAGACTCAGAGACTCAGAGACGCAGAGACGCGGAGGCTCAGAGACTCAGAGACACAGAGACACTGTGACTCAGAGACGCAGAGCCTCAGAGGCTCAGAGATACAGAGACCCAGAGACACAGAGACTCAGAGACTCAGAGACGCAGAGACACAGAGGCTCAGAGACTCAAAGACTCAGAGACGCAGAGACAGAGGCTCAGAGACTCAGAGATACAGAGACCCAGAGACACAGAGATTCAGAGACACAGGGACACAGAGGCTCAGGGACACAGAGGCTCAGTGACTCAGAGACTCAGCGACACGAAGACTAAGAGACACAGATGCTCAGAGACTCAGAGACTCAGAGACACAGATGCTCAGAGACTCAGAGATTCAGAGACGCAGAAACACAGAGGCTCAGAGACGCAGAGACACAGAGGCTCAGAGGCACAGAGACTCAGAGACGCAGTGACATATAGGCTCAGAGTCTCAGTGACTCAGAGACACAGAGACTCAGAGACGTAGAGGCTCAGCGACACAGAGACCCAGAGACACAGAGACCTAGAGACACCGAGACTCAGTGACTCAGAGACACAGAGACACAGAGACATCGAGGCTCAGCGGCTCAGAGAGCCAGAGACGCAGAGACTCAGAGACGCAGATACACAGAGACACAGAGACTCAGAGAATCAGAGACGCAGAGACACAGAGGCTCAGAGACTCAGAGACGCAGAGACACAGAGGCTCAGAGGCTCAGAGACAAAGAGGCGCAGAGGCTGAGAGACTCAGAGACTCAGAGACGCGGAGACGCAGAGGCTCAGAGACTCAGAGACTCAGAGACTCAGAGACGCAGAGACACTGTGACTCAGAGACGCAGAGCCACAGAGGCTCAGAGATACAGAGACCCAGAGACACAGAGGCTCAGAGACTCAGAGATGCAGAGACACAGAGGCTCAGAGACTCAAAGACTCAGAGACGCAGAGACAGAGGCTCAGAGACTCAGAGATACAGAGACCCAGAGACACAGAGATTCAGAGACACAGGGACACAGAGGCTCAGGGACACAGAGGCTCAGTGACTCAGAGACTCAGCGACACGAAGACTAAGAGACACAGATGCTCAGAGACTCAGAGACTCAGAGACACAGATGCTCAGAGACTCAGAGACACAGAGACACAGAGGCTCAGAGACGCAGAGACACCGAGGCTCAGAGGCACAGAGACCCAGAGACTCAGAGACTCAGAGACACAGAGACACAGAGGCTCAGAGACTCAGAGACACATAGACCCAGAGACACAGAGACTCAGAGACACAGAGACACATAGGCTCAGAGTCTCAGTGACTCAGAGACGCAGAGACACAGAGACTCAGAGACGTAGAGGCTCAGAGGCTCAGAGACCCTGAGACGCAGAGACTCAGAGTCACAGAGACACATAGACTCAGAGTCACAGAGACCCAGAAGCACAGAGACTCAGAGACTCAGAGACACTGAGACTAGAGAAACAGGAACTCAGAGACCCAGAGCCACAGAGACACAGAGACGCAGAGATCTAGAGACACAGAGGCTCAGAGACACAGAGACCCATAGACGCAGAGACTCAGAGGCTCAGAGACTCAGAGTCACTGAGACCCAGAGAAACAGAGGCTCAGAGACACAGAGACACTGAGACTCAGAGACACAGAGACTCAGAGACTCAGAGACACTGAGACTCAGAGACACAGGGACTCAGAGACCCAGAGACAAAGAGACTCAGAGACACAGAGACTCAGAGACTCAGAGACACTGAGACTCAGAGACACAGAGACACATAGACTCAGAGTCACAGAGACCCAGAAGCACAGAGACTCAGAGACTCAGAGACACTGAGACTAGAGAAACAGGAACTCAGAGACCCAGAGCCACAGAGACACAGAGACGCAGAGATCTAGAGACACAGAGGCTCAGAGACACAGAGACCCATAGACGCAGAGACTCAGAGGCTCAGAGACTCAGAGACTCAGAGACGCAGAGACACAGAGACTCAGAGACGCAGAGACGCGGAGGCTCAGAGACTCAGAGACACAGAGACACTGTGACTCAGAGACGCAGAGCCTCAGAGGCTCAGAGATACAGAGACCCAGAGACACAGAGACTCAGAGACTCAGAGACGCAGAGACACAGAGGCTCAGAGACTCAAAGACTCAGAGACGCAGAGACAGAGGCTCAGAGACTCAGAGATACAGAGACCCAGAGACACAGAGATTCAGAGACACAGGGACACAGAGGCTCAGGGACACAGAGGCTCAGTGACTCAGAGACTCAGCGACACGAAGACTAAGAGACACAGATGCTCAGAGACTCAGAGACTCGGAGACACAGATGCTCAGAGACTCAGAGACTCAGAGACGCAGAGACACAGAGGCTCAGAGACGCAGAGACACAGAGGCTCAGAGGCACAGAGACTCAGAGACGCAGTGACATATAGGCTCAGAGTCTCAGTGACTCAGAGACACAGAGACTCAGAGACGTAGAGGCTCAGCGACACAGAGACCCAGAGACACAGAGACCTAGAGACACCGAGACTCAGTGACTCAGAGACACAGAGACACAGAGACATCGAGGCTCAGCGGCTCAGAGAGCCAGAGACGCAGAGACTCAGAGACGCAGATACACAGAGACACAGAGACTCAGAGAATCAGAGACGCAGAGACACAGAGGCTCAGAGACTCAGAGACGCAGAGACACAGAGGCTCAGAGGCTCAGAGACAAAGAGGCGCAGAGGCTGAGAGACTCAGAGACTCAGAGACGCGGAGACGCAGAGGCTCAGAGACTCAGAGACTCAGAGACTCAGAGACGCAGAGACACTGTGACTCAGAGACGCAGAGCCACAGAGGCTCAGAGATACAGAGACCCAGAGACACAGAGGCTCAGAGACTCAGAGATGCAGAGACACAGAGGCTCAGAGACTCAAAGACTCAGAGACGCAGAGACAGAGGCTCAGAGACTCAGAGATACAGAGACCCAGAGACACAGAGATTCAGAGACACAGGGACACAGAGGCTCAGGGACACAGAGGCTCAGTGACTCAGAGACTCAGCGACACGAAGACTAAGAGACACAGATGCTCAGAGACTCAGAGACTCAGAGACACAGATGCTCAGAGACTCAGAGACACAGAGACACAGAGGCTCAGAGACGCAGAGACACCGAGGCTCAGAGGCACAGAGACCCAGAGACTCAGAGACTCAGAGACACAGAGACACAGAGGCTCAGAGACTCAGAGACACATAGACCCAGAGACACAGAGACTCAGAGACACAGAGACACATAGGCTCAGAGTCTCAGTGACTCAGAGACGCAGAGACACAGAGACTCAGAGACGTAGAGGCTCAGAGGCTCAGAGACCCTGAGACGCAGAGACTCAGAGTCACAGAGACACATAGACTCAGAGTCACAGAGACCCAGAAGCACAGAGACTCAGAGACTCAGAGACACTGAGACTAGAGAAACAGGAACTCAGAGACCCAGAGCCACAGAGACACAGAGACGCAGAGATCTAGAGACACAGAGGCTCAGAGACACAGAGACCCATAGACGCAGAGACTCAGAGGCTCAGAGACTCAGAGTCACTGAGACCCAGAGAAACAGAGGCTCAGAGACACAGAGACACTGAGACTCAGAGACACAGAGACTCAGAGACTCAGAGACACTGAGACTCAGAGACACAGGGACTCAGAGACCCAGAGACAAAGAGACTCAGAGACACAGAGACTCAGAGACTCAGAGACACTGAGACTCAGAGACACAGAGACACATAGACTCAGAGTCACAGAGACCCAGAAGCACAGAGACTCAGAGACTCAGAGACACTGAGACTAGAGAAACAGGAACTCAGAGACCCAGAGCCACAGAGACACAGAGACGCAGAGATCTAGAGACACAGAGGCTCAGAGACACAGAGACCCATAGACGCAGAGACTCAGAGGCTCAGAGACTCAGAGACTCAGAGACGCAGAGACACAGAGACTCAGAGACGCAGAGACGCGGAGGCTCAGAGACTCAGAGACACAGAGACACTGTGACTCAGAGACGCAGAGCCTCAGAGGCTCAGAGATACAGAGACCCAGAGACACAGAGACTCAGAGACTCAGAGACGCAGAGACACAGAGGCTCAGAGACTCAAAGACTCAGAGACGCAGAGACAGAGGCTCAGAGACTCAGAGATACAGAGACCCAGAGACACAGAGATTCAGAGACACAGGGACACAGAGGCTCAGGGACACAGAGGCTCAGTGACTCAGAGACTCAGCGACACGAAGACTAAGAGACACAGATGCTCAGAGACTCAGAGACTCGGAGACACAGATGCTCAGAGACTCAGAGACTCAGAGACGCAGAGACACAGAGGCTCAGAGACGCAGAGACACAGAGGCTCAGAGGCACAGAGACTCAGAGACGCAGTGACATATAGGCTCAGAGTCTCAGTGACTCAGAGACACAGAGACTCAGAGACGTAGAGGCTCAGCGACACAGAGACCCAGAGACACAGAGACCTAGAGACACCGAGACTCAGTGACTCAGAGACACAGAGACACAGAGACATCGAGGCTCAGCGGCTCAGAGAGCCAGAGACGCAGAGACTCAGAGACGCAGATACACAGAGACACAGAGACTCAGAGAATCAGAGACGCAGAGACACAGAGGCTCAGAGACTCAGAGACGCAGAGACACAGAGGCTCAGAGGCTCAGAGACAAAGAGGCGCAGAGGCTGAGAGACTCAGAGACTCAGAGACGCGGAGACGCAGAGGCTCAGAGACTCAGAGACTCAGAGACTCAGAGACGCAGAGACACTGTGACTCAGAGACGCAGAGCCACAGAGGCTCAGAGATACAGAGACCCAGAGACACAGAGGCTCAGAGACTCAGAGATGCAGAGACACAGAGGCTCAGAGACTCAAAGACTCAGAGACGCAGAGACAGAGGCTCAGAGACTCAGAGATACAGAGACCCAGAGACACAGAGATTCAGAGACACAGGGACACAGAGGCTCAGGGACACAGAGGCTCAGTGACTCAGAGACTCAGCGACACGAAGACTAAGAGACACAGATGCTCAGAGACTCAGAGACTCAGAGACACAGATGCTCAGAGACTCAGAGACACAGAGACACAGAGGCTCAGAGACGCAGAGACACCGAGGCTCAGAGGCACAGAGACCCAGAGACTCAGAGACTCAGAGACACAGAGACACAGAGGCTCAGAGACTCAGAGACACATAGACCCAGAGACACAGAGACTCAGAGACACAGAGACACATAGGCTCAGAGTCTCAGTGACTCAGAGACGCAGAGACACAGAGACTCAGAGACGTAGAGGCTCAGAGGCTCAGAGACCCTGAGACGCAGAGACTCAGAGTCACAGAGACACATAGACTCAGAGTCACAGAGACCCAGAAGCACAGAGACTCAGAGACTCAGAGACACTGAGACTAGAGAAACAGGAACTCAGAGACCCAGAGCCACAGAGACACAGAGACGCAGAGATCTAGAGACACAGAGGCTCAGAGACACAGAGACCCATAGACGCAGAGACTCAGAGGCTCAGAGACTCAGAGTCACTGAGACCCAGAGAAACAGAGGCTCAGAGACACAGAGACACTGAGACTCAGAGACACAGAGACTCAGAGACTCAGAGACACTGAGACTCAGAGACACAGGGACTCAGAGACCCAGAGACAAAGAGACTCAGAGACACAGAGACTCAGAGACTCAGAGACACTGAGACTCAGAGACACAGAGACACATAGACTCAGAGTCACAGAGACCCAGAAGCACAGAGACTCAGAGACTCAGAGACACTGAGACTAGAGAAACAGGAACTCAGAGACCCAGAGCCACAGAGACACAGAGACGCAGAGATCTAGAGACACAGAGGCTCAGAGACACAGAGACCCATAGACGCAGAGACTCAGAGGCTCAGAGACTCAGAGACTCAGAGACGCAGAGACACAGAGACTCAGAGACGCAGAGACGCGGAGGCTCAGAGACTCAGAGACACAGAGACACTGTGACTCAGAGACGCAGAGCCTCAGAGGCTCAGAGATACAGAGACCCAGAGACACAGAGACTCAGAGACTCAGAGACGCAGAGACACAGAGGCTCAGAGACTCAAAGACTCAGAGACGCAGAGACAGAGGCTCAGAGACTCAGAGATACAGAGACCCAGAGACACAGAGATTCAGAGACACAGGGACACAGAGGCTCAGGGACACAGAGGCTCAGTGACTCAGAGACTCAGCGACACGAAGACTAAGAGACACAGATGCTCAGAGACTCAGAGACTCGGAGACACAGATGCTCAGAGACTCAGAGACTCAGAGACGCAGAGACACAGAGGCTCAGAGACGCAGAGACACAGAGGCTCAGAGGCACAGAGACTCAGAGACGCAGTGACATATAGGCTCAGAGTCTCAGTGACTCAGAGACACAGAGACTCAGAGACGTAGAGGCTCAGCGACACAGAGACCCAGAGACACAGAGACCTAGAGACACCGAGACTCAGTGACTCAGAGACACAGAGACACAGAGACATCGAGGCTCAGCGGCTCAGAGAGCCAGAGACGCAGAGACTCAGAGACGCAGATACACAGAGACACAGAGACTCAGAGAATCAGAGACGCAGAGACACAGAGGCTCAGAGACTCAGAGACGCAGAGACACAGAGGCTCAGAGGCTCAGAGACAAAGAGGCGCAGAGGCTGAGAGACTCAGAGACTCAGAGACGCGGAGACGCAGAGGCTCAGAGACTCAGAGACTCAGAGACTCAGAGACGCAGAGACACAGAGACTCAGAGACGCAGAGACGCAGAGACGCAGAGGCTCAGAGACTCAGAGACACAGAGACAGTGTGACTCAGAGACGCAGAGCCACAGAGGCTCAGAGATACAGAGACCCAGAGACACAGAGGCTCAGAGACTCAGAGATGCAGAGACACAGAGGCTCAGAGACTCAAAGACTCAGAGACGCAGAGACAGAGGCTCAGAGACTCAGAGATACAGAGACCCAGAGACACAGAGATTCAGAGACACAGGGACACAGAGGCTCAGGGACACAGAGGCTCAGTGACTCAGAGACTCAGCGACACGAAGACTAAGAGACACAGATGCTCAGAGACTCAGAGACTCAGAGACACAGATGGTCAGAGACTCAGAGATGCAGAGACACAGAGACTCAGAGACTCAGAGACTCAGAGACACAGAGACTCAGAGACTCAGAGACACAGAGACACAGAGTCTCCGAGACTTACAGACACCGAGACACAGACACTCAGAGACTCAGAGACACAGAGACTCAGAGACACAGAGACCCAGAGACACAGATGCTCAGTGGCTCAGAGACTCAGAGACGCAGAGACGCAGAGACACAAATGGTCAGAGACTCAGAGACTCAGAGACGCAGAGACACAGAGGCTCAGAGGCACAGAGACCAGAGACGCAAAGACGCAGAGACACAGAGACACAGAGATTCAGAGACACAGGGACACAGAGGCTCAGGGACACTGAGGCTTAGTGACTCAGAGACTCAGCGACACGAAGACTAAGAGACACAGATGCTCAGAGACTCAGAGACTCAGAGACACAGATGCACAGAGACACAGAGACTCAGAGACGCAGAGACCCAGAGACTCAGAGACAAAGAGACACAGAGGCTCAGAGACTCAGAGACACATAGACCCAGAGACACAGAGACTCAGAGACACAGAGACACATAGGCTCAGAGTCTCAGTGACTCAGAGACGCAGAGACACAGAGACTCAGAGACGTAGAGGCTCAGAGGCTCAGAGACTCAGAGACCCTGAGACGCAGAGACTCAGAGACACAGAGACACATAGCCTCAGAGTCACAGAGACCCAGAGGCACAGAGACTCAGAGACACAGAGAGACATAGACACAGAGCCTCAGAGACATACAGACACCGAGACACAGATGCTCAGAGACTCAGAGACACAGAGACCCAGAGACTCAGAAACACAGAGACGCAGAGACACAGAGGCTCAGAGACTCAGAGACACAGAGACTCAGAGGCTCAGAGACATAGAGGCTCAGAGGCTCAGAGAGCCAGAGACTCAGAAACACAGAGACCCAGAGGCACAGAGACTCAGAGACGCAGGGACAGATAGGCTCAGAGTCTCAGTGACTCAGAGACACTGAGACTCAGAGACGTAGAGGCTCAGCGACACAGAGACTCAGAGACACAGAGACCTAGAGACACAGAGACTCAGAGACACAGAGACCTAGAGACACAGAGACTCAGTGACTCAGAGACACAGAGACACAGAGACATCGAGGCTCAGAGGCTCAGAGAGCCAGAGACGCAGAGACTAGGAGACGCAGATACACAGCGACACAGAGACTCAGAGAATCAGAGACGCAGAGACACAGAGGCTCAGAGACTCAGAGACAAAGAGGCGCAGAGGCTGAGAGACTCAGAGACTCAGAGACTCAGAGACACAGAGACGCAGAGGCTCAGAGACTCAGAGACACTGTGACTCAGAGACGCAGAGCCACAGAGGCTCAGAGATGCAGAGACCCAGGGACACAGAGACTCAGAGACGCAGAGATACAGAGGCTCAGAGACTCAAAGACTCAGAGACGCAGAGACAGAGGCTCAGAGACTCAGAGATACAGAGACCCAGAGACACAGAGATTCAGAGACACAGGGACACATAGGCTCAGGGACACAGAGGCTCAGAGACTCAGAGACTCAGCGACACGAAGACTAAGAGACACAGATGCTCAGAGACTCAGAGACTCACAGACACAGATAACAGAATTGTCGTGATGGGAGACTTCAATTTCCCAAACATCGACTGGAATATCCCTAGGGTAAGGGGTATAGATGGGGAGGAGTTTGTTAGGTGTGTTCAGGAGGGTTTTCTGACGCAGTATGTGGACAAGCCTACGAGGGGAGAGGCTGTACTTGACCTGGTACTGGCGAATGAACCAGGGCAGGTGATGGATCTTTCGGTAGGAGAGCATCTTGGATATGGTGACCATAATTCTATCTCCTTCACAATTGCGTTGGAACGAGATAGGATCAGGCAGGCTAGGAAGGTGTTTGTCTGGGGTAAGGGGAGATACGAAGAAGTCAGGAAGTTACTTGGACAAATAAACTGGAAGGAGGCGTTCTTAGGGAAAAGTACCGAAGGAAGGTGGCAGATATTCAAGGAATGTGTGTCTGGAGCTCTGCATGACAACGTTCCGATGAGACGAGGGGGTTTTGGTGGGTCGAGGGAACCGTGGTGCACAAAGGATGTGTTGAACCTAGTCAGGAAGAAAAGGAAGGTGTACAAGAGGTTCAGGGAATTAGGAGATGTTAAAGATCTTGAGGAGTATAAGGACTGTAGGAGGGAACTTAAAAGGGAAATTAGGAGAGCCAGAAGGGGTCATGAGAAGACCTTGGCGGGTAAGATTAAGGAGAATCCCAAGGCCTTCTATAAATATGTGAAAGGTAAAAGGATAAGAAGAGAAGGGATAGGACCTATAAAAGGTGAGGGGGGAAAGGTTTGTGTGGAACCAGAAGAAATGGCGGAGGTGCTTAACGAGTACTTCGCCTCAGTATTCACGGTGGAAGCCGATCTGGGAGATTTTGTTATGGATTTGCAGCAGATGGAAAGGATTGAGTACGTGAATATTAAGGAGGAGGATGTGTTGGAACTTTTGAATTCTATCAAGGTAGATAAGTCGCCGGGACCAGATGGGATGTACCCCAGGATACTGTGGGAGGCGAGGGAAGAGATTGCAGAGCCCCTGGCGATGATCTTTGCATCGTCAATGGAGACGGGAGAGGTTCCAGAGGATTGGAGGATTGCAGATGTAGTTCCTATTTTTAAGAAAGGGAACAGAGATAGCCCGGGAAATTACCGACCGGTGAGTCTGACCTCAGTGGTTGGTAAGCTGATGGAGAGGCTTCTGAGGGACAAGATTTACGAACATTTGGAGAGGTTTGACATGATCAGGAATAGTCAGCATGGATTTGTCAAGGGCACAGAGACAGTGTGACTCAGAGACGCAGAGCCACAGAGGCTCAGAGATACAGAGACCCAGAGACACAGAGGCTCAGAGACTCAGAGATGCAGAGACACAGAGGCTCAGAGACTCAAAGACTCAGAGACGCAGAGACAGAGGCTCAGAGACTCAGAGATACAGAGACCCAGAGACACAGAGATTCAGAGACACAGGGACACAGAGGCTCAGGGACACAGAGGCTCAGTGACTCAGAGACTCAGCGACACGAAGACTAAGAGACACAGATGCTCAGAGACTCAGAGACTCAGAGACACAGATGGTCAGAGACTCAGAGATGCAGAGACACAGAGACTCAGAGACTCAGAGACTCAGAGACACAGAGACTCAGAGACTCAGAGACACAGAGACACAGAGTCTCCGAGACTTACAGACACCGAGACACAGACACTCAGAGACTCAGAGACACAGAGACTCAGAGACACAGAGACCCAGAGACACAGATGCTCAGTGGCTCAGAGACTCAGAGACGCAGAGACGCAGAGACACAAATGGTCAGAGACTCAGAGACTCAGAGACTCAGAGACGCAGAGACACAGAGGCTCAGAGACTCAGAGTCACTGACACTCAGAGACACAGAGACTCAGAGACACAGAGACCCAGAGACACAGAAACTCAGAGACTCACAGACACAGAGACACAGAATCTCAGAGGCTTACAGACACCGAGACAAAGATGCTCAGAGACTCAGAGACACAGAGACTCAGAGACGTAGAGACACATAGGCTCAGAGACTCAGTGACTCAGAGACGCAGAGACACAGAGACTCAGAGACGTAGAGGCTCAGAGGCTCAGAGACGCAGTGACAAAGAGACCCAGAAACTCAGAGGCACAGAGACTCAGAGACACAGAGACCTAGAGACACAGAGACTAGTGACTCAGAGACACAGAGACACAGAGACATCGAGGCTCAGAGGCTCAGAGAGCCAGAGACTCAGAGACACAGAGACGCAGATACACAGAGACACAGAGACTCAGAGAATCAGAGACGCAGAGACACAGAGGCTCAGAGACTCAGAGACGCAGAGACAGAGAGGCTCAGAGACTCAGAGACGCAGAGACACAGAGGCTCAGAGACTCAGAGACAAAGAGACGCAGAGGCTGAGAGACTCAGAGACTCAGAGACGCAGAGACGCAGAGGCTCAGAGACACAGAGACTCAGAGACTCAGAGACGCAGAGACACAGAGACTCAGAGACTCAGAGACGCAGAGACGCGGAGGCTCAGAGACTCAGAGACACAGAGACACTGTGACTCAGAGACGCAGAGCCTCAGAGGCTCAGAGATACAGAGACCCAGAGACACAGAGACTCAGAGACTCAGAGACGCAGAGACACAGAGGCTCAGAGACTCAAAGACTCAGAGACGCAGAGACAGAGGCTCAGAGACTCAGAGATACAGAGACCCAGAGACACAGAGATTCAGAGACACAGGGACACAGAGGCTCAGGGACACAGAGGCTCAGTGACTCAGAGACTCAGCGACACGAAGACTAAGAGACACAGATGCTCAGAGACTCAGAGACTCAGAGACACAGATGCTCAGAGACTCAGAGATTCAGAGACGCAGAAACACAGAGGCTCAGAGACGCAGAGACACAGAGGCTCAGAGGCACAGAGACTCAGAGACGCAGTGACATATAGGCTCAGAGTCTCAGTGACTCAGAGACACAGAGACTCAGAGACGTAGAGGCTCAGCGACACAGAGACCCAGAGACACAGAGACCTAGAGACACCGAGACTCAGTGACTCAGAGACACAGAGACACAGAGACATCGATGCTCAGCGGCTCAGAGAGCCAGAGACGCAGAGACTCAGAGACGCAGATACACAGAGACACAGAGACTCAGAGAATCAGAGACGCAGAGACACAGAGGCTCAGAGACTCAGAGACGCAGAGACACAGAGGCTCAGAGGCTCAGAGACAAAGAGGCGCAGAGGCTGAGAGACTCAGAGACTCAGAGACGCGGAGACGCAGAGGCTCAGAGACTCAGAGACTCAGAGACTCAGAGACGCAGAGACACTGTGACTCAGAGACGCAGAGCCACAGAGGCTCAGAGATACAGAGACCCAGAGACACAGAGGCTCAGAGACTCAGAGATGCAGAGACACAGAGGCTCAGAGACTCAAAGACTCAGAGACGCAGAGACAGAGGCTCAGAGACTCAGAGATACAGAGACCCAGAGACACAGAGATTCAGAGACACAGGGACACAGAGGCTCAGGGACACAGAGGCTCAGTGACTCAGAGACTCAGCGACACGAAGACTAAGAGACACAGATGCTCAGAGACTCAGAGACTCAGAGACACAGATGCTCAGAGACTCAGAGACACAGAGACACAGAGGCTCAGAGACGCAGAGACACCGAGGCTCAGAGGCACAGAGACCCAGAGACTCAGAGACTCAGAGACACAGAGACACAGAGGCTCAGAGACTCAGAGACACATAGACCCAGAGACACAGAGACTCAGAGACACAGAGACACATAGGCTCAGAGTCTCAGTGACTCAGAGACGCAGAGACACAGAGACTCAGAGACGTAGAGGCTCAGAGGCTCAGAGACCCTGAGACGCAGAGACTCAGAGTCACAGAGACACATAGACTCAGAGTCACAGAGACCCAGAAGCACAGAGACTCAGAGACTCAGAGACACTGAGACTAGAGAAACAGGAACTCAGAGACCCAGAGCCACAGAGACACAGAGACGCAGAGATCTAGAGACACAGAGGCTCAGAGACACAGAGACCCATAGACGCAGAGACTCAGAGGCTCAGAGACTCAGAGTCACTGAGACCCAGAGAAACAGAGGCTCAGAGACACAGAGACACTGAGACTCAGAGACACAGAGACTCAGAGACTCAGAGACACTGAGACTCAGAGACACAGGGACTCAGAGACCCAGAGACAAAGAGACTCAGAGACACAGAGACTCAGAGACTCAGAGACACTGAGACTCAGAGACACAGAGACACATAGACTCAGAGTCACAGAGACCCAGAAGCACAGAGACTCAGAGACTCAGAGACACTGAGACTAGAGAAACAGGAACTCAGAGACCCAGAGCCACAGAGACACAGAGACGCAGAGATCTAGAGACACAGAGGCTCAGAGACACAGAGACCCAGAGACGCAGAGACTCAGAGGCTCAGAGACTCAGAGTCACTGAGACCCAGAGAAACAGAGACTCAGAGACACAGAGACACTGAGACTCAGAGACACAGAGACTCAGAGACTCAGAGACACTGAGACTCAGAGACACAGGGACTCAGAGACCCAGAGACAAAGAGACTCAGAGACACAGAGACTCAGAGACTCAGAGACACTGAGACTCAGAGACACAGGGACTCAGAGACCCAGAGATAAAGAGACTCAGAGACGCAGAGACACAGAGGGTCAGAGACGCAGAGACACACAGGTTCAGAGACACAGAGACCCAGAGACACTGAGACTCAGAGACTCAGAGACGCAGAGACACAGAGGGTCAGAGACTCAGAGACATAGAGACCCAGGGACACAGAGACTCAGAGACGCAGAGACCCAGAGCCACAGAGACGCAGACACACAGAGGCTCAAAGACGCAGAGGCTCAGAGACACAGAGACCCAGAGACTCAGAGACACAGAGACTCAGAGACACAAATGCTCAGAGACTCAGAGACGCAGAGACTCAGAGAAGCAGAGACACAGAGACCCAGAGAAACAGAGACTCAGAGACACAGAGACACTGAGACTCAGAGACACAGGGACTCAGAGACTCAGAGACACAGAGACTCAGAGACTCAGAGACACTGAGACTCAGAGACACAGGGACTCAGAGACCCAGAGACAAAGAGACTCAGAGACGCAGAGACACAGAGGGTCAGAGACGCAGAGACACAGAGGCTCAGAGACACAGAGACCCAGAGACACTGAGACTCAGAGACTCAGAGACGCAGAGACACAGAGGGTCAGAGACTCAGAGACACAGAGACCCAGGGACACAGAGACTCAGAGACGCAGAGACACAGAGGCTCAGAGACGCAGACACACAGAGGCTCAAAGACGCAGAGACACAGAGACCTTGAGACTCAGAGACTCAGAGACAGAGGGACTCAGAGACCCAGAGACAGAGGGACTCAGAGACCCAGAGACAAAGAGACTCAGAGACGCAGAGACACAGAGGCTCCGAGACGCAGAGACACAGAGGCTCAGAGACACAGAGACCCAGAGACACTGAGACTCAGCGACGCAGAGACACAGAGGGTCAGAGTCTCTGAGACATAGGGACCCAGAGACACAGAGACTCAGAGACGTAGAGGCTCAGAGACTCAGAGACCCTGAGACGCAGATGCTCAGAGACTCAGAGTCACTGAGACCCAGAGAAACAGAGTCTCAGAGACACATAGACACTGAGACTGAGAGACACAGAGCCTCAGAGACTCAGTGACACTGAGACTCAGAGACACAGGGACTCAGAGACCCAGAGACAAAGAGACTGAGAGACGCAGAGACAAAAGGGCCCAGAGATGCAGAGACACAGCGGCTCAGAGACACAGAGACCCAGAGACTCAGAGACACAGAGACACAGAGGCTCAGAGACTCAGAGACACAGAGACTCAGAGACACAGAGACACATAGGCTCAGAGTCTCAGTGACTCAGAGACGCAGAGACACAGAGACTCAGAGACGTAGAGGCTCAGAGGCTCAGAGACTCAGAGACCCTGAGACGCAGAGACTCAGAGACACAGAGACACATAGACTCAGAGTCACAGAGACCCAGAGGCACAGAGACTCAGAGACACAGAGAGACATAGACACAGAGTCTCAGAGACATACAGACACCGAGACACAGATGCTCAGAGACTCAGAGACACAGAGACCCAGAGACTCAGAAACACAGAGACGCAGAGACACAGAGGCTCAGAGACTCAGAGACGCAGAGACACAGAGGCTCAGAGACTCAGAAACAAAGAGACCCAGAGGCACAGAGACTCAGAGACGCAGAGACATATAGGCTCAGAGTCTCAGCGACACAGAGACTCAGAGACACAGAGACCTAGAGACACAGAGACTCAGAGACTCAGAGACTCAGAGACACAGAGACTCAGAGACACAGAGACCTAGTGACACAGAGACTCAGAGACACAGAGACCTAGAGACACAGAGACTCAGTGACTCAGAGACACAGAGACATCGAGGCTCAGAGGCTCAGAGAGCCAGAGACGCAGAGACTCAGAGACACAGAGACTCAGAGACTCAGAGACGCAGAGACGCAGAGGCTCAGAGACTCAGAGACTCAGAGACTCAGAGACGCAGAGACACAGAGACTCAGAGACTCAGAGACGCAGAGACGCAGAGGCTCAGAGACTCAGAGACTCAAAGACTCAGAGACGCAGAGACAGAGGCTCAGAGACTCAGAGATACAGAGACCCAGAGACAGAGAGATTCAGAGACACAGGGACACAGAGGCTCAGGGGCACAGAGGCTCAGAGACTCAGAGACGCAGAGACACAGAGGCTCAGAGACTCTGGGACTCCGAGACACATAGACAGAGAGGCTCAGAGACGCAGACACACAGAGGGTCAGAGACACAGAGACACAGAGACCCAGAGACACAGAGACTCACAGACACAGAGACCCAGAGACACAGAGAGGCAGAGACTCAGAGACACAGAGACTCAGAAACTCACAGACATACAGGCTCAGAGGCTCAGAGACCCAGAGACTCAGAGACACAGAGTCACAGAGACCCAGAGACACAGAGACTCAGAGACACAGAGGCGCAGAGACACAGAGACTCTGGGACTCAGAGACACATAGACAGAGAGGCTCAGAGACGCAGACACAAAGAGGGTCAGAGACACAGAGACACAGAGACCCAGAGACACAGAGACTCACAGACACAGAGACCCAGAGACACAGAGAGGCAGAGACTCAGAGACACAGAGACTCAGAGACTCAGAGACACAGAGGCTCAGAGACTCAGAGACACATAGACCCAGAGACACAGAGACTCAGAGACACAGAGACACATAGGCTCAGAGTCTCAGTGACTCAGAGACGCAGAGACACAGAGACTCAGAGACGTAGAGGCTCAGAGGCTCAGAGAATCAGAGACCCTGAGACGCAGAGACTCAGAGACACAGAGACACATAGACTCAGAGTCACAGAGACCCAGAGGCACAGAGACTCAGAGACACAGAGAGACATAGACACAGAGTCTCAGAGACATACAGACACCGAGACACAGATGCTCAGAGACTCAGAGACACAGAGACCCAGAGACTCAGAAACACAGAGACGCAGAGACACAGAGGCTCAGAGACTCAGAGACACAGAGACTCAGAGGCTCAGAGACATAGAGGCTCAGAGGCTCAGAGAGCCAGAGACTCAGAGACGCAGAGACACAGAGGCTCAGAGACTCAGAAACAAAGAGACCCAGAGGCACAGAGACTCAGAGACGCAGAGACATATAGGCTCAGAGTCTCAGTGACTCAGAGACACAGAGACTCAGAGACGTAGAGGCTCAGCGACACAGAGACTCAGAGACACAGAGACCTAGTGACACAGAGACTCAGAGACACAGAGACCTAGAGACACAGAGACTCAGTGACTCAGACACACAGAGACACAGAGACATCGAGGCTCAGAGGCTCAGAGAGCCAGAGACGCAGAGACTCAGAGACGCAGATACACAGAGACACAGAGACTCAGAGAATCAGAGACGCAGAGACACAGAGGCTCAGAGACTCAAAGACTCAGAGACGCAGAGACAGAGGCTCAGAGACTCAGAGATACAGAGACCCAGAGACACAGAGATTCAGAGACACAGGGACACAGAGGCTCAGGGACACAGAGGCTCAGTGACTCAGAGACTCAGCGACACGAAGACTAAGAGACACAGATGCTCAGAGACTCAGAGACTCAGAGACACAGATGCTCAGAGACTCAGAGACTCAGAGACGCAGAGACACAGAGGCTCAGAGACGCAGAGACACAGAGGCTCAGAGGCACAGAGACTCAGAGACGCAGTGACATATAGGCTCAGAGTCTCAGTGACTCAGAGACACAGAGACTCAGAGACGTAGAGGCTCAGCGACACAGAGACCCAGAGACACAGAGACCTAGTGACACAGAGACTCAGAGACACAGAGACCTAGAGACACCGAGACTCAGTGACTCAGAGACACAGAGACACAGAGACATCGAGGCTCAGAGGCTCAGAGAGCCAGAGACGCAGAGACTCAGAGACGCAGATACACAGAGACACAGAGACTCAGAGAATCAGAGACGCAGAGACACAGAGGCTCAGAGACTCAGAGACGCAGAGACACAGAGGCTCAGAGGCTCAGAGACAAAGAGGCGCAGAGGCTGAGAGACTCAGAGACTCAGAGACGCAGAGACGCAGAGGCTCAGAGACTCAGAGACTCAGAGACTCAGAGACGCAGAGACACAGAGACTCAGAGACGCAGAGACGCAGAGGCTCAGAGACTCAGAGACACAGAGACACTGTGACTCAGAGACGCAGAGCCACAGAGGCTCAGAGATACAGAGACCCAGAGACACAGAGGCTCAGAGACTCAGAGATGCAGAGACACAGAGGCTCAGAGACTCAGAAACAAAGAGACCCAGAGGCACAGAGACTCAGAGACGCAGAGACATATAGGCTCAGAGTCTCAGCGACACAGAGACTCAGAGACACAGAGACCTAGAGACACAGAGACTCAGAGACTCAGAGACTCAGAGACACAGAGACTCAGAGACACAGAGACCTAGAGGACAAGATTTACGAACATTTGGAGAGGTTTGACATGATCAGGAATAGTCAGCATGGATTTGTCAAGGGCACAGAGACAGTGTGACTCAGAGACGCAGAGCCACAGAGGCTCAGAGATACAGAGACCCAGAGACACAGAGGCTCAGAGACTCAGAGATGCAGAGACACAGAGGCTCAGAGACTCAAAGACTCAGAGACGCAGAGACAGAGGCTCAGAGACTCAGAGATACAGAGACCCAGAGACACAGAGATTCAGAGACACAGGGACACAGAGGCTCAGGGACACAGAGGCTCAGTGACTCAGAGACTCAGCGACACGAAGACTAAGAGACACAGATGCTCAGAGACTCAGAGACTCAGAGACACAGATGGTCAGAGACTCAGAGATGCAGAGACACAGAGACTCAGAGACTCAGAGACTCAGAGACACAGAGACTCAGAGACTCAGAGACACAGAGACACAGAGTCTCCGAGACTTACAGACACCGAGACACAGACACTCAGAGACTCAGAGACACAGAGACTCAGAGACACAGAGACCCAGAGACACAGATGCTCAGTGGCTCAGAGACTCAGAGACGCAGAGACGCAGAGACACAAATGGTCAGAGACTCAGAGACTCAGAGACTCAGAGACGCAGAGACACAGAGGCTCAGAGACTCAGAGTCACTGACACTCAGAGACACAGAGACTCAGAGACACAGAGACCCAGAGACACAGAAACTCAGAGACTCACAGACACAGAGACACAGAATCTCAGAGGCTTACAGACACCGAGACAAAGATGCTCAGAGACTCAGAGACACAGAGACTCAGAGACGTAGAGACACATAGGCTCAGAGACTCAGTGACTCAGAGACGCAGAGACACAGAGACTCAGAGACGTAGAGGCTCAGAGGCTCAGAGACGCAGTGACAAAGAGACCCAGAAACTCAGAGGCACAGAGACTCAGAGACACAGAGACCTAGAGACACAGAGACTAGTGACTCAGAGACACAGAGACACAGAGACATCGAGGCTCAGAGGCTCAGAGAGCCAGAGACTCAGAGACACAGAGACGCAGATACACAGAGACACAGAGACTCAGAGAATCAGAGACGCAGAGACACAGAGGCTCAGAGACTCAGAGACGCAGAGACAGAGAGGCTCAGAGACTCAGAGACGCAGAGACACAGAGGCTCAGAGACTCAGAGACAAAGAGACGCAGAGGCTGAGAGACTCAGAGACTCAGAGACGCAGAGACGCAGAGGCTCAGAGACACAGAGACTCAGAGACTCAGAGACGCAGAGACACAGAGACTCAGAGACTCAGAGACGCAGAGACGCGGAGGCTCAGAGACTCAGAGACACAGAGACACTGTGACTCAGAGACGCAGAGCCTCAGAGGCTCAGAGATACAGAGACCCAGAGACACAGAGACTCAGAGACTCAGAGACGCAGAGACACAGAGGCTCAGAGACTCAAAGACTCAGAGACGCAGAGACAGAGGCTCAGAGACTCAGAGATACAGAGACCCAGAGACACAGAGATTCAGAGACACAGGGACACAGAGGCTCAGGGACACAGAGGCTCAGTGACTCAGAGACTCAGCGACACGAAGACTAAGAGACACAGATGCTCAGAGACTCAGAGACTCAGAGACACAGATGCTCAGAGACTCAGAGATTCAGAGACGCAGAAACACAGAGGCTCAGAGACGCAGAGACACAGAGGCTCAGAGGCACAGAGACTCAGAGACGCAGTGACATATAGGCTCAGAGTCTCAGTGACTCAGAGACACAGAGACTCAGAGACGTAGAGGCTCAGCGACACAGAGACCCAGAGACACAGAGACCTAGAGACACCGAGACTCAGTGACTCAGAGACACAGAGACACAGAGACATCGAGGCTCAGCGGCTCAGAGAGCCAGAGACGCAGAGACTCAGAGACGCAGATACACAGAGACACAGAGACTCAGAGAATCAGAGACGCAGAGACACAGAGGCTCAGAGACTCAGAGACGCAGAGACACAGAGGCTCAGAGGCTCAGAGACAAAGAGGCGCAGAGGCTGAGAGACTCAGAGACTCAGAGACGCGGAGACGCAGAGGCTCAGAGACTCAGAGACTCAGAGACTCAGAGACGCAGAGACACTGTGACTCAGAGACGCAGAGCCACAGAGGCTCAGAGATACAGAGACCCAGAGACACAGAGGCTCAGAGACTCAGAGATGCAGAGACACAGAGGCTCAGAGACTCAAAGACTCAGAGACGCAGAGACAGAGGCTCAGAGACTCAGAGATACAGAGACCCAGAGACACAGAGATTCAGAGACACAGGGACACAGAGGCTCAGGGACACAGAGGCTCAGTGACTCAGAGACTCAGCGACACGAAGACTAAGAGACACAGATGCTCAGAGACTCAGAGACTCAGAGACACAGATGCTCAGAGACTCAGAGACACAGAGACACAGAGGCTCAGAGACGCAGAGACACCGAGGCTCAGAGGCACAGAGACCCAGAGACTCAGAGACTCAGAGACACAGAGACACAGAGGCTCAGAGACTCAGAGACACATAGACCCAGAGACACAGAGACTCAGAGACACAGAGACACATAGGCTCAGAGTCTCAGTGACTCAGAGACGCAGAGACACAGAGACTCAGAGACGTAGAGGCTCAGAGGCTCAGAGACCCTGAGACGCAGAGACTCAGAGTCACAGAGACACATAGACTCAGAGTCACAGAGACCCAGAAGCACAGAGACTCAGAGACTCAGAGACACTGAGACTAGAGAAACAGGAACTCAGAGACCCAGAGCCACAGAGACACAGAGACGCAGAGATCTAGAGACACAGAGGCTCAGAGACACAGAGACCCATAGACGCAGAGACTCAGAGGCTCAGAGACTCAGAGTCACTGAGACCCAGAGAAACAGAGGCTCAGAGACACAGAGACACTGAGACTCAGAGACACAGAGACTCAGAGACTCAGAGACACTGAGACTCAGAGACACAGGGACTCAGAGACCCAGAGACAAAGAGACTCAGAGACACAGAGACTCAGAGACTCAGAGACACTGAGACTCAGAGACACAGAGACACATAGACTCAGAGTCACAGAGACCCAGAAGCACAGAGACTCAGAGACTCAGAGACACTGAGACTAGAGAAACAGGAACTCAGAGACCCAGAGCCACAGAGACACAGAGACGCAGAGATCTAGAGACACAGAGGCTCAGAGACACAGAGACCCATAGACGCAGAGACTCAGAGGCTCAGAGACTCAGAGTCACTGAGACCCAGAGAAACAGAGACTCAGAGACACAGAGACACTGAGACTCAGAGACACAGAGACTCAGAGACTCAGAGACACTGAGACTCAGAGACACAGGGACTCAGAGACCCAGAGACAAAGAGACTCAGAGACACAGAGACTCAGAGACTCAGAGACACTGAGACTCAGAGACACAGGGACTCAGAGACCCAGAGATAAAGAGACTCAGAGACGCAGAGACACAGAGGGTCAGAGACGCAGAGACACACAGGTTCAGAGACACAGAGACCCAGAGACACTGAGACTCAGAGACTCAGAGACGCAGAGACACAGAGGGTCAGAGACTCAGAGACATAGAGACCCAGGGACACAGAGACTCAGAGACGCAGAGACCCAGAGCCACAGAGACGCAGACACACAGAGGCTCAAAGACGCAGAGGCTCAGAGACACAGAGACCCAGAGACTCAGAGACACAGAGACTCAGAGACACAAATGCTCAGAGACTCAGAGACGCAGAGACTCAGAGAAGCAGAGACACAGAGACCCAGAGAAACAGAGACTCAGAGACACAGAGACACTGAGACTCAGAGACACAGGGACTCAGAGACTCAGAGACACAGAGACTCAGAGACTCAGAGACACTGAGACTCAGAGACACAGGGACTCAGAGACCCAGAGACAAAGAGACTCAGAGACGCAGAGACACAGAGGGTCAGAGACGCAGAGACACAGAGGCTCAGAGACACAGAGACCCAGAGACACTGAGACTCAGAGACTCAGAGACGCAGAGACACAGAGGGTCAGAGACTCAGAGACACAGAGACCCAGGGACACAGAGACTCAGAGACGCAGAGACACAGAGGCTCAGAGACGCAGACACACAGAGGCTCAAAGACGCAGAGACACAGAGACCTTGAGACTCAGAGACTCAGAGACAGAGGGACTCAGAGACCCAGAGACAGAGGGACTCAGAGACCCAGAGACAAAGAGACTCAGAGACGCAGAGACACAGAGGCTCCGAGACGCAGAGACACAGAGGCTCAGAGACACAGAGACCCAGAGACACTGAGACTCAGCGACGCAGAGACACAGAGGGTCAGAGTCTCTGAGACATAGGGACCCAGAGACACAGAGACTCAGAGACGTAGAGGCTCAGAGACTCAGAGACCCTGAGACGCAGATGCTCAGAGACTCAGAGTCACTGAGACCCAGAGAAACAGAGTCTCAGAGACACATAGACACTGAGACTGAGAGACACAGAGCCTCAGAGACTCAGTGACACTGAGACTCAGAGACACAGGGACTCAGAGACCCAGAGACAAAGAGACTGAGAGACGCAGAGACAAAAGGGCCCAGAGATGCAGAGACACAGCGGCTCAGAGACACAGAGACCCAGAGACTCAGAGACACAGAGACACAGAGGCTCAGAGACTCAGAGACACAGAGACTCAGAGACACAGAGACACATAGGCTCAGAGTCTCAGTGACTCAGAGACGCAGAGACACAGAGACTCAGAGACGTAGAGGCTCAGAGGCTCAGAGACTCAGAGACCCTGAGACGCAGAGACTCAGAGACACAGAGACACATAGACTCAGAGTCACAGAGACCCAGAGGCACAGAGACTCAGAGACACAGAGAGACATAGACACAGAGTCTCAGAGACATACAGACACCGAGACACAGATGCTCAGAGACTCAGAGACACAGAGACCCAGAGACTCAGAAACACAGAGACGCAGAGACACAGAGGCTCAGAGACTCAGAGACGCAGAGACACAGAGGCTCAGAGACTCAGAAACAAAGAGACCCAGAGGCACAGAGACTCAGAGACGCAGAGACATATAGGCTCAGAGTCTCAGCGACACAGAGACTCAGAGACACAGAGACCTAGAGACACAGAGACTCAGAGACTCAGAGACTCAGAGACACAGAGACTCAGAGACACAGAGACCTAGTGACACAGAGACTCAGAGACACAGAGACCTAGAGACACAGAGACTCAGTGACTCAGAGACACAGAGACATCGAGGCTCAGAGGCTCAGAGAGCCAGAGACGCAGAGACTCAGAGACACAGAGACTCAGAGACTCAGAGACGCAGAGACGCAGAGGCTCAGAGACTCAGAGACTCAGAGACTCAGAGACGCAGAGACACAGAGACTCAGAGACTCAGAGACGCAGAGACGCAGAGGCTCAGAGACTCAGAGACTCAAAGACTCAGAGACGCAGAGACAGAGGCTCAGAGACTCAGAGATACAGAGACCCAGAGACAGAGAGATTCAGAGACACAGGGACACAGAGGCTCAGGGGCACAGAGGCTCAGAGACTCAGAGACGCAGAGACACAGAGGCTCAGAGACTCTGGGACTCCGAGACACATAGACAGAGAGGCTCAGAGACGCAGACACACAGAGGGTCAGAGACACAGAGACACAGAGACCCAGAGACACAGAGACTCACAGACACAGAGACCCAGAGACACAGAGAGGCAGAGACTCAGAGACACAGAGACTCAGAAACTCACAGACATACAGGCTCAGAGGCTCAGAGACCCAGAGACTCAGAGACACAGAGTCACAGAGACCCAGAGACACAGAGACTCAGAGACACAGAGGCGCAGAGACACAGAGACTCTGGGACTCAGAGACACATAGACAGAGAGGCTCAGAGACGCAGACACAAAGAGGGTCAGAGACACAGAGACACAGAGACCCAGAGACACAGAGACTCACAGACACAGAGACCCAGAGACACAGAGAGGCAGAGACTCAGAGACACAGAGACTCAGAGACTCAGAGACACAGAGGCTCAGAGACTCAGAGACACATAGACCCAGAGACACAGAGACTCAGAGACACAGAGACACATAGGCTCAGAGTCTCAGTGACTCAGAGACGCAGAGACACAGAGACTCAGAGACGTAGAGGCTCAGAGGCTCAGAGAATCAGAGACCCTGAGACGCAGAGACTCAGAGACACAGAGACACATAGACTCAGAGTCACAGAGACCCAGAGGCACAGAGACTCAGAGACACAGAGAGACATAGACACAGAGTCTCAGAGACATACAGACACCGAGACACAGATGCTCAGAGACTCAGAGACACAGAGACCCAGAGACTCAGAAACACAGAGACGCAGAGACACAGAGGCTCAGAGACTCAGAGACACAGAGACTCAGAGGCTCAGAGACATAGAGGCTCAGAGGCTCAGAGAGCCAGAGACTCAGAGACGCAGAGACACAGAGGCTCAGAGACTCAGAAACAAAGAGACCCAGAGGCACAGAGACTCAGAGACGCAGAGACATATAGGCTCAGAGTCTCAGTGACTCAGAGACACAGAGACTCAGAGACGTAGAGGCTCAGCGACACAGAGACTCAGAGACACAGAGACCTAGTGACACAGAGACTCAGAGACACAGAGACCTAGAGACACAGAGACTCAGTGACTCAGACACACAGAGACACAGAGACATCGAGGCTCAGAGGCTCAGAGAGCCAGAGACGCAGAGACTCAGAGACGCAGATACACAGAGACACAGAGACTCAGAGAATCAGAGACGCAGAGACACAGAGGCTCAGAGACTCAAAGACTCAGAGACGCAGAGACAGAGGCTCAGAGACTCAGAGATACAGAGACCCAGAGACACAGAGATTCAGAGACACAGGGACACAGAGGCTCAGGGACACAGAGGCTCAGTGACTCAGAGACTCAGCGACACGAAGACTAAGAGACACAGATGCTCAGAGACTCAGAGACTCAGAGACACAGATGCTCAGAGACTCAGAGACTCAGAGACGCAGAAACACAGAGGCTCAGAGACGCAGAGACACAGAGGCTCAGAGGCACAGAGACTCAGAGACGCAGTGACATATAGGCTCAGAGTCTCAGTGACTCAGAGACACAGAGACTCAGAGACGTAGAGGCTCAGCGACACAGAGACCCAGAGACACAGAGACCTAGTGACACAGAGACTCAGAGACACAGAGACCTAGAGACACCGAGACTCAGTGACTCAGAGACACAGAGACACAGAGACATCGAGGCTCAGAGGCTCAGAGAGCCAGAGACGCAGAGACTCAGAGACGCAGATACACAGAGACACAGAGACTCAGAGAATCAGAGACGCAGAGACACAGAGGCTCAGAGACTCAGAGACGCAGAGACACAGAGGCTCAGAGGCTCAGAGACAAAGAGGCGCAGAGGCTGAGAGACTCAGAGACTCAGAGACGCAGAGACGCAGAGGCTCAGAGACTCAGAGACTCAGAGACTCAGAGACGCAGAGACACAGAGACTCAGAGACGCAGAGACGCAGAGGCTCAGAGACTCAGAGACACAGAGACACTGTGACTCAGAGACGCAGAGCCACAGAGGCTCAGAGATACAGAGACCCAGAGACACAGAGGCTCAGAGACTCAGAGATGCAGAGACACAGAGGCTCAGAGACTCAGAAACAAAGAGACCCAGAGGCACAGAGACTCAGAGACGCAGAGACATATAGGCTCAGAGTCTCAGCGACACAGAGACTCAGAGACACAGAGACCTAGAGACACAGAGACTCAGAGACTCAGAGACTCAGAGACACAGAGACTCAGAGACACAGAGACCTAGTGACACAGAGACTCAGAGACACAGAGACCTAGAGACACAGAGACTCAGTGACTCAGAGACACAGAGACATCGAGGCTCAGAGGCTCAGAGAGCCAGAGACGCAGAGACTCAGAGACACAGAGACTCAGAGACTCAGAGACGCAGAGACGCAGAGGCTCAGAGACTCAGAGACTCAGAGACTCAGAGACGCAGAGACACAGAGACTCAGAGACTCAGAGACGCAGAGACGCAGAGGCTCAGAGACTCAGAGACTCAAAGACTCAGAGACGCAGAGACAGAGGCTCAGAGACTCAGAGATACAGAGACCCAGAGGCAGAGAGATTCAGAGACACAGGGACACAGAGGCTCAGGGGCACAGAGGCTCAGAGACTCAGAGACGCAGAGACACAGAGGCTCAGAGACTCTGGGACTCCGAGACACATAGACAGAGAGGCTCAGAGACGCAGACACACAGAGGGTCAGAGACACAGAGACACAGAGACCCAGAGACACAGAGACTCACAGACACAGACACCCAGAGACCCAGAGACACAGAGAGGCAGAGACTCAGAGACACAGAGACTCAGAGACTCACAGACATACAGGCTCAGAGGCTCAGAGACCCAGAGACTCAGAGACACAGAGTCACAGAGACCCAGAGACACAGAGACTCAGAGACACAGAGGCGCAGAGACACAGAGACTCTGGGACTCAGAGACACATAGACAGAGAGGCTCAGAGACGCAGACACAAAGAGGGTCAGAGACACAGAGACACAGAGACCCAGAGACACAGAGACTCACAGACACAGAGACCCAGAGACACAGAGAGGCAGAGACTCAGAGACACAGAGACTCAGAGACTCAGAGACACAGAGGCTCAGAGACTCAGAGACACATAGACCCAGAGACACAGAGACTCAGAGACACAGAGACACATAGGCTCAGAGTCTCAGTGACTCAGAGACGCAGAGACACAGAGACTCAGAGACGTAGAGGCTCAGAGGCTCAGAGAATCAGAGACCCTGAGACGCAGAGACTCAGAGACACAGAGACACATAGACTCAGAGTCACAGAGACCCAGAGGCACAGAGACTCAGAGACACAGAGAGACATAGACACAGAGTCTCAGAGACATACAGACACCGAGACACAGATGCTCAGAGACTCAGAGACACAGAGACCCAGAGACTCAGAAACACAGAGACGCAGAGACACAGAGGCTCAGTGACTCAGAGACTCAGCGACACGAAGACTAAGAGACACAGATGCTCAGAGACTCAGAGACTCAGAGACACAGATGCTCAGAGACTCAGAGACTCAGAGACGCAGAGACACAGAGGCTCAGAGACGCAGAGACACAGAGGCTCAGAGGCACAGAGACTCAGAGACGCAGTGACATATAGGCTCAGAGTCTCAGTGACTCAGAGACACAGAGACTCAGAGACGTAGAGGCTCAGCGACACAGAGACCCAGAGACACAGAGACCTAGTGACACAGAGACTCAGAGACACAGAGACCTAGAGACACCGAGACTCAGTGACTCAGAGACGCAGAGACTCAGAGACGCAGATACACAGAGACACAGAGACTCAGAGAATCAGAGACGCAGAGACACAGAGGCTCAGAGACTCAGAGACGCAGAGACACACAGGCTCAGAGGCTCAGAGACAAAGAGGCGCAGAGGCTGAGAGACTCAGAGACTCAGAGACGCAGAGACGCAGAGGCTCAGAGACTCAGAGACTCAGAGACGCAGAGACACAGAGACTCAGAGACGCAGAGACGCAGAGGCTCAGAGACTCAGAGACACAGAGACACTGTGACTCAGAGACGCAGAGCCACAGAGGCTCAGAGATACAGAGACCCAGAGACACAGAGGCTCAGAGACTCAGAGATGCAGAGACACAGAGGCTCAGAGACTCAAAGACTCAGAGACGCAGAGACAGAGGCTCAGAGACTCAGAGATACAGAGACCCAGAGACACAGAGATTCAGAGACACAGGGACACAGAGGCTCAGGGACACAGAGGCTCAGTGACTCAGAGACTCAGCGACACGAAGACTAAGAGACACAGATGCTCAGAGACTCAGAGACTCAGAGACACAGATGCTCAGAGACTCAGAGACGCAGAGACACAGAGGCTCAGAGACGCAGAGACACCGAGGCTCAGAGGCACAGAGACCCAGAGACTGAGAGACTCAGAGACACAGAGACACAGAGGCTCAGAGACTCAGAGACACATAGACCCAGAGACACAGAGACTCAGAGACACAGAGACACATAGGCTCAGAGTCTCAGTGACTCAGAGACGCAGAGACACAGAGACTCAGAGACGTAGAGGCTCAGAGGCTCAGAGACCCTGAGACGCAGAGACTCAGAGACACAGAGACACATAGACTCAGAGTCACAGAGACCCAGAGGCACAGAGACTCAGAGACTCAGAGACTCAGAGACACTGAGACTAGAGAAACAGGAACTCAGAGACCCAGAGCCACAGAGACACAGAGACACAGAGATCCAGAGACACAGATGCTCAGAGACACAGAGACCCATAGACGCAGAGACTCAGAGGCTCAGAGACTCAGAGTCACTGAGACCCAGAGAAACAGAGACTCAGAGACACAGAGACACTGAGACTCAGAGACACAGAGACTCAGAGACTCAGAGACACTGAGACTCAGAGACACAGGGACCCAGAGACCCAGAGACAAAGAGACTCAGAGACACAGAGACTCAGAGACTCAGAGACACTGAGACTCAGAGACACAGGGACTCAGAGACCCAGAGACAAAGAGACTCAGAGACGCAGAGACACAGAGGGTCAGAGACGCAGAGACACACAGGTTCAGAGACACAGAGACCCAGAGACACTGAGACTCAGAGACTCAGAGACGCAGAGACACAGAGGGTCAGAGACTCAGAGACACAGAGACCCAGGGACACAGAGACTCAGAGACGCAGAGACCCAGAGCCACAGGGACGCAGACACACAGAGGCTCAAAGACGCAGAGGCTCAGAGACACAGAGACCCAGAGACTCAGAGACACAGAGACTCAGAGACACAGATGCTCAGAGACTCAGAGACGCAGAGACTCAGAGAAGCAGAGACACAGAGACCCAGAGAAACAGAGACTCAGAGACACAGAGACACTGAGACTCAGAGACACAGGGACTCAGAGACCCAGAGACAAAGAGACTCAGAGACACAGAGACTCAGAGACTCAGAGACACTGAGACTCAGAGACACAGGGACTCAGAGACCCAGAGACAAAGAGACTCAGAGACGCAGAGACACAGAGGGTCAGAGACGCAGAGACACAGAGGCTCAGAGACACAGAGACCCAGAGACACTGAGACTCAGAGACTCAGAGACGCAGAGACACAGAGGGTCAGAGACTCAGAGACACAGAGACCCAGGGACACAGAGACTCAGAGACGCAGAGACACAGAGGCTCAGAGACGCAGACACACAGAGGCTCAAAGACGCAGAAACACAGAGACCTTGAGACTCAGAGACTCAGAGACACAGAGACTCAGAGACACAGATGCTCAGAGACTCAGAGACGCAGAGACTCAGAGATGCAGAGACACAGAGACCCAGAGAAACAGAGACTCAGAGACACAGAGACACTGAGAATCAGAGAAACAGAGACTCAGAGACTCAGAGACAATGAGACTCAGAGACAGAGGGACTCAGAGACCCAGAGACAAAGAGACTCAGAGACGCAGAGACACAGAGGCTCAGAGACGCAGAGACACAGAGGCTCAGAGACACAGAGACCCAGAGACACTGAGACTCAGAGACGCAGAGACACAGAGGGTCAGAGTCTCTGAGACATAGGGACCCAGAGACACAGAGACTCAGAGACGTAGAGGCTCAGAGACTCAGAGACCCTGAGACGCAGATGCTCAGAGACTCAGAGTCACTGAGACCCAGAGAAACAGAGACTCAGAGACACATAGACACTGAGACTGAGAGACACTGAGCCTCAGAGACTCAGAGACACTGAGACTCAGAGACACAGGGACTCAGAGACCCAGAGACAAAGAGACTCAGAGACGCAGAGACACAGGGGCCCAGAGATGCAGAGACACAGCGGCTCAGAGACACAGAGACCCAGAGACTCAGAGACACAGAGACACAGAGGCTCAGAGACTCAGAGACACAGAGACTCAGAGACACAGAGACACATAGGCTCAGAGTCTCAGTGACTCAGAGACGCAGAGACACAGAGACTCAGAGACGTAGAGGCTCAGAGGCTCAGAGACTCAGAGACCCTGAGACGCAGAGACTCAGAGACACAGAGACACATAGACTCAGAGTCACAGAGACCCAGAGGCACAGAGACTCAGAGACACAGAGAGACATAGACACAGAGTCTCAGAGACATACAGACACCGAGACACAGATGCTCAGAGACTCAGAGACTCAGAGACCCAGAGACTCAGAAACACAGAGACGCAGAGACACAGAGGCTCAGAGACTCAGAGACGCAGAGACACAGAGGCTCAGAGACTCAGAAACAAAGAGACCCAGAGGCACAGAGACTCAGAGACGCAGAGACATATAGGCTCAGAGTCTCAGCGACACAGAGACTCAGAGACACAGAGACCTAGAGACACAGAGACTCAGAGACTCAGAGACTCAGAGACACAGAGACTCAGAGACACAGAGACCTAGTGACACAGAGACTCAGAGACACAGAGACCTAGAGACACAGAGACTCAGTGACTCAGAGACACAGAGACATCGAGGCTCAGAGGCTCAGAGAGCCAGAGACGCAGAGACTCAGAGACACAGAGACTCAGAGACTCAGAGACGCAGAGACGCAGAGGCTCAGAGACTCAGAGACTCAGAGACTCAGAGACGCAGAGACACAGAGACTCAGAGACTCAGAGACGCAGAGACGCAGAGGCTCAGAGACTCAGAGACTCAAAGACTCAGAGACGCAGAGACAGAGGCTCAGAGACTCAGAGATACAGAGACCCAGAGACACAGAGATTCAGAGACACAGGGACACAGAGGCTCAGGGGCACAGAGGCTCAGAGACTCAGAGACGCAGAGACACAGAGGCTCAGAGACTCTGGGACTCCGAGACACATAGACAGAGAGGCTCAGAGACGCAGACACACAGAGGGTCAGAGACACAGAGACACAGAGACCCAGAGACACAGAGACTCACAGACACAGAGACCCAGAGACACAGAGAGGCAGAGACTCAGAGACACAGAGACTCAGAGACTCACAGACATACAGGCTCAGAGGCTCAGAGACCCAGAGACTCAGAGACACAGAGTCACAGAGACCCAGAGACACAGAGACTCAGAGACACAGAGGCGCAGAGACACAGAGACTCTGGGACTCAGAGACACATAGACAGAGAGGCTCAGAGACGCAGACACAAAGAGGGTCAGAGACACAGAGACACAGAGACCCAGAGACACAGAGACTCACAGACACAGAGACCCAGAGACACAGAGAGGCAGAGACTCAGAGACACAGAGACTCAGAGACTCAGAGACACAGAGGCTCAGAGACTCAGAGACACATAGACCCAGAGACACAGAGACTCAGAGACACAGAGACACATAGGCTCAGAGTCTCAGTGACTCAGAGACGCAGAGACGCAGAGACACAGAGACTCAGAGACGTAGAGGCTCAGAGGCTCAGAGACCCTGAGACGCAGAGACTCAGAGACACAGAGACACATAGACTCAGAGTCACAGAGACCCAGAGGCACAGAGACTCAGAGACACAGAGAGACATAGACACAGAGTCTCAGAGACATACAGACACCGAGACACAGATGCTCAGAGACTCAGAGACACAGAGACCCAGAGACTCAGAAACACAGAGACGCAGAGACACAGAGGCTCAGAGACTCAGAGACACAGAGACTCAGAGGCTCAGAGACATAGAGGCTCAGAGGCTCAGAGAGCCAGAGACTCAGAGACGCAGAGACACAGAGGCTCAGAGACTCAGAAACAAAGAGACCCAGAGGCACAGAGACTCAGAGACGCAGAGACATATAGGCTCAGAGTCTCAGTGACTCAGAGACACAGAGACTCAGAGACGTAGAGGCTCAGCGACACAGAGACTCAGAGACACAGAGACCTAGTGACACAGAGACTCAGAGACACAGAGACCTAGAGACACAGAGACTCAGTGACTCAGACACACAGAGACACAGAGACATCGAGGCTCAGAGGCTCAGAGAGCCAGAGACGCAGAGACTCAGAGACGCAGATACACAGAGACACAGAGACTCAGAGAATCAGAGACGCAGAGACACAGAGGCTCAGAGACTCAGAGACGCAGAGACACAGAGGCTCAGAGAATCAGAGACTCAGAGACAAAGAGGCGCAGAGACGCAGAGGCTCAGAGACTCAGAGACTCAGAGACGCAGAGACGCTGAGACACAGAGGCTCAGAGACTCTGGGACTCCGAGACACATAGACAGAGAGGCTCAGAGACGCAGACACTCAGAGGGTCAGAGACACAGAGACACAGAGACCCAGAGACACAGAGACTCACAGACACAGAGACCCACGGACACAGAGAGGCAGAGACTCAGAGACACAGAGACTCAGAGACTCACAGACATACAGGCTCAGAGGCTCAGAGACCCAGAGACTCAGAGACACAGAGTCACAGAGACCCAGAGACACAGAGACTCAGAGACACAGAGACTCAGAGACACAGAGACACTGAGACTCAGAGACACAGAGACTCAGAGACTCAGAGACACAGAGGCTCAGATACGCAGACACACAGAGGCTCAAAGACGCAGAGACAAAAAGACCCTGAGACTCAGAGACTCAGAGACACAGAGACTCTGAGACTCAGAGACACAGAGAAACAGAGTTTCAGAGACTTACAGACACCGAGACACCGATGCTCAGAGACGCAGAGACACAGAGACTCAGTGACACAGAGACCCAGAGACACAGAGGCTGAGAGGCTCAGAGACTCAGAGACGCAGAGACACAGATGGTCAGAGACTCAGAGATGCAGAGACACAGAGGCTCAGAGACGCAGAGACACAGAGGCTCAGAGACACAGAGGCTCAGAGAATCAGAGTCACTGACACCCAGAGACACAGAGACTCAGAGACACAGAGACCCAGAGACACAGAAACTCAGAGACTCAGAGACTCAGAGACACTGAGACGAGAGAAACAGGGACTCAGAGACCCAGAGACACAGAGACGCAGAGATCCAGAGACACAGAGGCTCGGAGACACACAGACCCATAGACGCAGAGACTCAGAGATTCAGAGACACAGAGACACAGATGCTCAGAGACGCAGAGACCCAGAGACGCAGAGACACAGAGGCTCAGAGACGCAGAGACACAGAGGCTCAGAGGCACAGAGACCAGAGACACTGAGACTCAGAGACGCAGAGACGCAGAGACACAGAGACACAGAGGCACAGAGACACAGAGGCGCAGAGACACAGAGACACAGAGGCTCAGAGACTCAGAGACACATAGACCCAGAGGCACAGAGACTCAGAGACGCAGAGACAAAGAACAAAGAACAAAGAACAACACAGCACGGGAAACAGGCCCTTCGGCCCAACGAGCCCGCGCCGCCGTCCTACTATCTCAGTGACCTATTCATGATTTTAGTCTACGCCTAACGTGCGAGGATCAGGGAGGTCCAATTTAGGGACAATTTTAGTACCCAATCAGCCTAAAAGCACATCTTTGGGGGATGTGGGAGGAAACCGGAGCACCCGGAGGAAACCCACGCAACCACGGGGAGAACGTGCAAACTCCCACAGACACAGGCCCAAATCCATGTGTCCGCACAGCAACAGAGATAGTCTCTGAGCTGTCATGTTGCCCTCGAGATGGTCCAGTTTAAGCACACTAACGACATGAAGCAATAGGCAACTCCCGAAGCAACATCCAAGAGCAGCCCACCACAACCTGCCGCCTGCATGCCCCTTGCTGGACTTAAATGCCTGTGGAGACAAAAAAATTCATTATTAAACAGGCAAAGACTAACATTCCTGAGGCAAAACGTATTCCCAAGCCTACAATGTTCAGTAAGGCCTACTATATCCCCCTATATGTAGCCCGCTCATGTGGCTGTCTAAGTGACTCTTAAACAACCCTAGCGTGCCTGCTTCCACCACCTTACTCGGCAGTGCATTCCACACCCCCACTACCCTTTGCGTGAAAAACTGCCCTCTAATATTTGTCTTATACCTAGCCCCCCTCACCCTAAGCCCGTGACCCCTCGTTCTATCCATTTCTTGTAGCGGAAAAAGCTTACCACCATTTACTCTATCTATCCCCTTCATAATCTTATAAACCTCTATTAGATCCCCCCTCAGCCGACGTCTCTCAAGGGAAAACAGCCCAAGTTCATCCAATCTTTCCTCGTAAGACAGCCCTTCCATACCAGGCAACATCCTGGTAAATCTCCTCTGCACTCTCTCCAGGATCTCTACATCCTTCCGGTAGTACGGCGACCAGAACTGGACGCAGTACTCCAAGTGAGGCCTAACCAACGTTCTATACAACTGCAACATCAGACTCCTACTCTTATATTCTATACCTCTTCCTATGAAGGCTAACATACCATACGCTTTCCTCATCACATTCTGCACCTGTACCGACACCTTCAGGGACTTATGCACTTGCACCCCCAGGTCTCTCTGCGTATCTATACTCCGGATAGTTCTACCTTTTATCGTATAACTCCCCTCCACATTATTCCGGCCAAAGTGCATCACCTCGCATTTCTCCGGATTAAATTCCATTTGCCATCTATCTGCCCAATCTACCAGCCTGTCTATGTCCTGTTGCATTGCCAGGCACTGCTCCTCAGTACCCGCCAATCCAACCATCTTGGTGTCATCAGCAAATTTGCTGATCACACCACCTACCCCCTCTTCCAAGTCATTAATATATACCACAAATAGAAGAGGTCCAAGTACCGAGCCCTGCGGCACACCACTGGTGACAGGCCTCCAATTGGAAAAGGAGCCTTCCACTACTACTCGCTGTCTCCTCCTCCCAAGCCAGTTCTCCACCCATCTACATACCTGGCCTTGTATCCCATGAGCCTTCACCTTTTCTATCAGACACATAGGCTCAGAGTCTCAGTGACTCAGAGACGCAGAGACACAGACACTCAGAGACGTACAGGCTCAGAGACGCAGAGACGCAGCGACCCAGAAACTCAGAGACACAGAGACACAGAGGCTCAGAGACACAGAGGCTCAGAGAATCAGAGTCACTGACACCCAGAGACACAGAGACTCAGACACACAGAGACCCAGAGACACAGAAACTCAGAGACTCAGAGACTCAGAGACACTGAGACTAGAGAAACAGGGACTCAGAGACCCAGAGACACAGAAACTCAGAGACTCAGAGACTCAGAGACACTGAGACTAGAGAAACAGGGACTCAGAGACCCAGAGCCACAGAGACACAGAGACGCAGAGATCCAGAGGCACAGAGGCTCAGAGACACAGAGACCCATAGACGCAGAGACTCAGAGGCTCAGAGACTCAAAGTCACTGAGGCCCAGAGTAACAGAGACTCAGAGACACAGAGACACAGAGACACTGAGACTCAGAGACACAGAGACTCAGAGACTCAGAGACACTGAGACTCAGAGACACAGGGACTCAGAGACCCAGAGACAAAGAGACTCAGAGACGCAGAGACACAGAGGGTCAGAGACGCAGAGACACACAGGTTCAGAGACACAGAGACCCAGAGACACTGAGACTCAGAGACTCAGAGACGCAGAGACACAGAGGGTCAGAGACTCAGAGACATAGAGACCCAGGGACACAGAGACTCAGAGACGCAGAGACCCAGAGCCACAGAGACGCAGACACACAGAGGCTCAAAGACGCAGAGGCTCAGAGACACAGAGACCCAGAGACTCAGAGACACAGAGACTCAGAGACACAAATGCTCAGAGACTCAGAGACGCAGAGACTCAGAGAAGCAGAGACACAGAGACCCAGAGAAACAGAGACTCAGAGGCACAGAGACACTGAGACTCAGAGACACAGGGACTCAGAGACCCAGAGACAAAGAGACTCAGAGACACAGAGACTCAGAGACTCAGAGACACTGAGACTCAGAGACACAGGGACTCAGAGACCCAGAGACAAAGAGACTCAGAGACGCAGAGACACAGAGGGTCAGAGACGCAGAGACACAGAGGCTCAGAGACACAGAGACCCAGAGACACTGAGACTCAGAGACTCAGAGACGCAGAGACACAGAGGGTCAGAGACTCAGAGACACAGAGACCCAGGGACACAGAGACTCAGAGACGCAGAGACACAGAGGCTCAGAGACGCAGACACACAGAGGCTCAAAGACGCAGAGACACAGAGACCTTGAGACTCAGAGACTCAGAGACACAGAGACTCAGAGACACAGATGCTCAGAGACTCAGAGACGCAGAGACTCAGAGATGCAGAGACACAGAGACCCAGAGAAACAGAGACTCAGAGACACAGAGACACTGAGAATCAGAGAAACAGAGACTCAGAGACTCAGAGACAATGAGACTCAGAGACAGAGGGACTCAGAGACCCAGAGACAAAGAGACTCAGAGACGCAGAGACACAGAGGCTCAGAGACGCAGAGACACAGAGGCTCAGAGACACAGAGACCCAGAGACACTGAGACTCAGCGACGCAGAGACACAGAGGGTCAGAGTCTCTGAGACATAGGGACCCAGAGACACAGAGACTCAGAGACGTAGAGGCTCAGAGACTCAGAGACCCTGAGACGCAGATGCTCAGAGACTCAGAGTCACTGAGACCCAGAGAAACAGAGACTCAGAGACACATAGACACTGAGACTGAGAGACACAGAGCCTCAGAGACTCAGTGACACTGAGACTCAGAGACACAGGGACTCAGAGACCCAGAGACAAAGAGACTCAGAGACGCAGAGACACAGGGGCCCAGAGATGCAGAGACACAGCGGCTCAGAGACACAGAGACCCAGAGACTCAGAGACACAGAGACACAGAGGCTCAGAGACTCAGAGACACAGAGACTCAGAGACACAGAGACACATAGGCTCAGAGTCTCAGTGACTCAGAGACGCAGAGACACAGAGACTCAGAGACGTAGAGGCTCAGAGGCTCAGAGACTCAGAGACCCTGAGACACAGAGACTCAGAGACACAGAGACACATAGACTCAGAGTCACAGAGACCCAGAGGCACAGAGACTCAGAGACACAGAGAGACATAGACACAGAGTCTCAGAGACATACAGACACCGAGACACAGATGCTCAGAGACTCAGAGACACAGAGACCCAGAGACTCAGAAACACAGAGACGCAGAGACACAGAGGCTCAGAGACTCAGAGACGCAGAGACACAGAGGCTCAGAGACTCAGAAACAAAGAGACCCAGAGGCACAGAGACTCAGAGACGCAGAGACATATAGGCTCAGAGTCTCAGCGACACAGAGACTCAGAGACACAGAGACCTAGAGACACAGAGACTCAGAGACTCAGAGACTCAGAGACACAGAGACTCAGAGACACAGAGACCTAGTGACACAGAGACTCAGAGACACAGAGACCTAGAGACACAGAGACTCAGTGACTCAGAGACACAGAGACATCGAGGCTCAGAGGCTCAGAGAGCCAGAGACGCAGAGACTCAGAGACACAGAGACTCAGAGACTCAGAGACGCAGAGACGCAGAGGCTCAGAGACTCAGAGACTCAGAGACTCAGAGACGCAGAGACACAGAGACTCAGAGACTCAGAGACGCAGAGACGCAGAGGCTCAGAGACTCAGAGACTCAAAGACTCAGAGACGCAGAGACAGAGGCTCAGAGACTCAGAGATACAGAGACCCAGAGACAGAGAGATTCAGAGACACAGGGACACAGAGGCTCAGGGGCACAGAGGCTCAGAGACTCAGAGACGCAGAGACACAGAGGCTCAGAGACTCTGGGACTCCGAGACACATAGACAGAGAGGCTCAGAGACGCAGACACACAGAGGGTCAGAGACACAGAGACACAGAGACCCAGAGACACAGAGACTCACAGACACAGAGACCCAGAGACCCAGAGACACAGAGAGGCAGAGACTCAGAGACACAGAGACTCAGAGACTCACAGACATACAGGCTCAGAGGCTCAGAGACCCAGAGACTCAGAGACACAGAGTCACAGAGACCCAGAGACACAGAGACTCAGAGACACAGAGGCGCAGAGACACAGAGACTCTGGGACTCAGAGACACATAGACAGAGAGGCTCAGAGACGCAGACACAAAGAGGGTCAGAGACACAGAGACACAGAGACCCAGAGACACAGAGACTCACAGACACAGAGACCCAGAGACACAGAGAGGCAGAGACTCAGAGACACAGAGACTCAGAGACTCAGAGACACAGAGGCTCAGAGACTCAGAGACACATAGACCCAGAGACACAGAGACTCAGAGACACAGAGACACATAGGCTCAGAGTCTCAGTGACTCAGAGACGCAGAGACACAGAGACTCAGAGACGTAGAGGCTCAGAGGCTCAGAGAATCAGAGACCCTGAGACGCAGAGACTCAGAGACACAGAGACACATAGACTCAGAGTCACAGAGACCCAGAGGCACAGAGACTCAGAGACACAGAGAGACATAGACACAGAGTCTCAGAGACATACAGACACCGAGACACAGATGCTCAGAGACTCAGAGACACAGAGACCCAGAGACTCAGAAACACAGAGACGCAGAGACACAGAGGCTCAGAGACTCAGAGACACAGAGACTCAGAGGCTCAGAGACATAGAGGCTCAGAGGCTCAGAGAGCCAGAGACTCAGAGACGCAGAGACACAGAGGCTCAGAGACTCAGAAACAAAGAGACCCAGAGGCACAGAGACTCAGAGACGCAGAGACATATAGGCTCAGAGTCTCAGTGACTCAGAGACACAGAGACTCAGAGACGTAGAGGCTCAGCGACACAGAGACTCAGAGACACAGAGACCTAGTGACACAGAGACTCAGAGACACAGAGACCTAGAGACACAGAGACTCAGTGACTCAGACACACAGAGACACAGAGACATCGAGGCTCAGAGGCTCAGAGAGCCAGAGACGCAGAGACTCAGAGACGCAGATACACAGAGACACAGAGACTCAGAGAATCAGAGACGCAGAGACACAGAGGCTCAGAGACTCAAAGACTCAGAGACGCAGAGACAGAGGCTCAGAGACTCAGAGATACAGAGACCCAGAGACACAGAGATTCAGAGACACAGGGACACAGAGGCTCAGGGACACAGAGGCTCAGTGACTCAGAGACTCAGCGACACGAAGACTAAGAGACACAGATGCTCAGAGACTCAGAGACTCAGAGACACAGATGCTCAGAGACTCAGAGACTCAGAGACGCAGAGACACAGAGGCTCAGAGACGCAGAGACACAGAGGCTCAGAGGCACAGAGACTCAGAGACGCAGTGACATATAGGCTCAGAGTCTCAGTGACTCAGAGACACAGAGACTCAGAGACGTAGAGGCTCAGCGACACAGAGACCCAGAGACACAGAGACCTAGTGACACAGAGACTCAGAGACACAGAGACCTAGAGACACCGAGACTCAGTGACTCAGAGACACAGAGACACAGAGACATCGAGGCTCAGAGGCTCAGAGAGCCAGAGACGCAGAGACTCAGAGACGCAGATACACAGAGACACAGAGACTCAGAGAATCAGAGACGCAGAGACACAGAGGCTCAGAGACTCAGAGACGCAGAGACACAGAGGCTCAGAGGCTCAGAGACAAAGAGGCGCAGAGGCTGAGAGACTCAGAGACTCAGAGACGCAGAGACGCAGAGGCTCAGAGACTCAGAGACTCAGAGACTCAGAGACGCAGAGACACAGAGACTCAGAGACGCAGAGACGCAGAGGCTCAGAGACTCAGAGACACAGAGACACTGTGACTCAGAGACGCAGAGCCACAGAGGCTCAGAGATACAGAGACCCAGAGACACAGAGGCTCAGAGACTCAGAGATGCAGAGACACAGAGGCTCAGAGACTCAGAAACAAAGAGACCCAGAGGCACAGAGACTCAGAGACGCAGAGACATATAGGCTCAGAGTCTCAGCGACACAGAGACTCAGAGACACAGAGACCTAGAGACACAGAGACTCAGAGACTCAGAGACTCAGAGACACAGAGACTCAGAGACACAGAGACCTAGTGACACAGAGACTCAGAGACACAGAGACCTAGAGACACAGAGACTCAGTGACTCAGAGACACAGAGACATCGAGGCTCAGAGGCTCAGAGAGCCAGAGACGCAGAGACTCAGAGACACAGAGACTCAGAGACTCAGAGACGCAGAGACGCAGAGGCTCAGAGACTCAGAGACTCAGAGACTCAGAGACGCAGAGACACAGAGACTCAGAGACTCAGAGACGCAGAGACGCAGAGGCTCAGAGACTCAGAGACTCAAAGACTCAGAGACGCAGAGACAGAGGCTCAGAGACTCAGAGATACAGAGACCCAGAGGCAGAGAGATTCAGAGACACAGGGACACAGAGGCTCAGGGGCACAGAGGCTCAGAGACTCAGAGACGCAGAGACACAGAGGCTCAGAGACTCTGGGACTCCGAGACACATAGACAGAGAGGCTCAGAGACGCAGACACACAGAGGGTCAGAGACACAGAGACACAGAGACCCAGAGACACAGAGACTCACAGACACAGAGACCCAGAGACCCAGAGACACAGAGAGGCAGAGACTCAGAGACACAGAGACTCAGAGACTCACAGACATACAGGCTCAGAGGCTCAGAGACCCAGAGACTCAGAGACACAGAGTCACAGAGACCCAGAGACACAGAGACTCAGAGACACAGAGGCGCAGAGACACAGAGACTCTGGGACTCAGAGACACATAGACAGAGAGGCTCAGAGACGCAGACACAAAGAGGGTCAGAGACACAGAGACACAGAGACCCAGAGACACAGAGACTCACAGACACAGAGACCCAGAGACACAGAGAGGCAGAGACTCAGAGACACAGAGACTCAGAGACTCAGAGACACAGAGGCTCAGAGACTCAGAGACACATAGACCCAGAGACACAGAGACTCAGAGACACAGAGACACATAGGCTCAGAGTCTCAGTGACTCAGAGACGCAGAGACACAGAGACTCAGAGACGTAGAGGCTCAGAGGCTCAGAGAATCAGAGACCCTGAGACGCAGAGACTCAGAGACACAGAGACACATAGACTCAGAGTCACAGAGACCCAGAGGCACAGAGACTCAGAGACACAGAGAGACATAGACACAGAGTCTCAGAGACATACAGACACCGAGACACAGATGCTCAGAGACTCAGAGACACAGAGACCCAGAGACTCAGAAACACAGAGACGCAGAGACACAGAGGCTCAGTGACTCAGAGACTCAGCGACACGAAGACTAAGAGACACAGATGCTCAGAGACTCAGAGACTCAGAGACACAGATGCTCAGAGACTCAGAGACTCAGAGACGCAGAGACACAGAGGCTCAGAGACGCAGAGACACAGAGGCTCAGAGGCACAGAGACTCAGAGACGCAGTGACATATAGGCTCAGAGTCTCAGTGACTCAGAGACACAGAGACTCAGAGACGTAGAGGCTCAGCGACACAGAGACCCAGAGACACAGAGACCTAGTGACACAGAGACTCAGAGACACAGAGACCTAGAGACACCGAGACTCAGTGACTCAGAGACGCAGAGACTCAGAGACGCAGATACACAGAGACACAGAGACTCAGAGAATCAGAGACGCAGAGACACAGAGGCTCAGAGACTCAGAGACGCAGAGACACACAGGCTCAGAGGCTCAGAGACAAAGAGGCGCAGAGGCTGAGAGACTCAGAGACTCAGAGACGCAGAGACGCAGAGGCTCAGAGACTCAGAGACTCAGAGACGCAGAGACACAGAGACTCAGAGACGCAGAGACGCAGAGACTCAGAGACACAGAGACACTGTGACTCAGAGACGCAGAGCCACAGAGGCTCAGAGATACAGAGACCCAGAGACACAGAGGCTCAGAGACTCAGAGATGCAGAGACACAGAGGCTCAGAGACTCAAAGACTCAGAGACGCAGAGACAGAGGCTCAGAGACTCAGAGATACAGAGACCCAGAGACACAGAGATTCAGAGACACAGGGACACAGAGGCTCAGGGACACAGAGGCTCAGTGACTCAGAGACTCAGCGACACGAAGACTAAGAGACACAGATGCTCAGAGACTCAGAGACTCAGAGACACAGATGCTCAGAGACTCAGAGACGCAGAGACACAGAGGCTCAGAGACGCAGAGACACCGAGGCTCAGAGGCACAGAGACCCAGAGACTGAGAGACTCAGAGACACAGAGACACAGAGGCTCAGAGACTCAGAGACACATAGACCCAGAGACACAGAGACTCAGAGACACAGAGACACATAGGCTCAGAGTCTCAGTGACTCAGAGACGCAGAGACACAGAGACTCAGAGACGTAGAGGCTCAGAGGCTCAGAGACCCTGAGACGCAGAGACTCAGAGACACAGAGACACATAGACTCAGAGTCACAGAGACCCAGAGGCACAGAGACTCAGAGACTCAGAGACTCAGAGACACTGAGACTAGAGAAACAGGAACTCAGAGACCCAGAGCCACAGAGACACAGAGACACAGAGATCCAGAGACACAGATGCTCAGAGACACAGAGACCCATAGACGCAGAGACTCAGAGGCTCAGAGACTCAGAGTCACTGAGACCCAGAGAAACAGAGACTCAGAGACACAGAGACACTGAGACTCAGAGACACAGAGACTCAGAGACTCAGAGACACTGAGACTCAGAGACACAGGGACCCAGAGACCCAGAGACAAAGAGACTCAGAGACACAGAGACTCAGAGACTCAGAGACACTGAGACTCAGAGACACAGGGACTCAGAGACCCAGAGACAAAGAGACTCAGAGACGCAGAGACACAGAGGGTCAGAGACGCAGAGACACACAGGTTCAGAGACACAGAGACCCAGAGACACTGAGACTCAGAGACTCAGAGACGCAGAGACACAGAGGGTCAGAGACTCAGAGACACAGAGACCCAGGGACACAGAGACTCAGAGACGCAGAGACCCAGAGCCACAGGGACGCAGACACACAGAGGCTCAAAGACGCAGAGGCTCAGAGA
Source organism: Carcharhinus amblyrhynchos (assembly GCF_965287045.1). NCBI lineage: Eukaryota > Metazoa > Chordata > Chondrichthyes > Carcharhiniformes > Carcharhinidae > Carcharhinus > Carcharhinus amblyrhynchos. The sequence goes on along the minus strand of NW_027650322.1, from coordinate 49,430 downwards.
CACAGAGACCCAGAGACTCAGAGACACAGAGACTCAGAGACACAGATGCTCAGAGACTCAGAGACGCAGAGACTCAGAGAAGCAGAGACACAGAGACCCAGAGAAACAGAGACTCAGAGACACAGAGACACTGAGACTCAGAGACACAGGGACTCAGAGACCCAGAGACAAAGAGACTCAGAGACACAGAGACTCAGAGACTCAGAGACACTGAGACTCAGAGACACAGGGACTCAGAGACCCAGAGACAAAGAGACTCAGAGACGCAGAGACACAGAGGGTCAGAGACGCAGAGACACAGAGGCTCAGAGACACAGAGACCCAGAGACACTGAGACTCAGAGACTCAGAGACGCAGAGACACAGAGGGTCAGAGACTCAGAGACACAGAGACCCAGGGACACAGAGACTCAGAGACGCAGAGACACAGAGGCTCAGAGACGCAGACACACAGAGGCTCAAAGACGCAGAAACACAGAGACCTTGAGACTCAGAGACTCAGAGACACAGAGACTCAGAGACACAGATGCTCAGAGACTCAGAGACGCAGAGACTCAGAGATGCAGAGACACAGAGACCCAGAGAAACAGAGACTCAGAGACACAGAGCCTCAGAGACTCAGAGACACTGAGACTCAGAGACACAGGGACTCAGTGACCCAGAGACAAAGAGACTCAGAGACGCAGAGACACAGAGGGTCAGAGTCTCTGAGACATAGGGACCCAGAGACACAGAGACTCAGAGACGTAGAGGCTCAGAGACTCAGAGACCCTGAGACGCAGAGGCTCAGAGACTCAGAGTCACTGAGACCCAGAGAAACAGAGACTCAGAGACACATAGACACTGAGACTGAGAGACACAGAGCCTCAGAGACTCAGAGACACTGAGACTCAGAGACACAGGGACTCAGAGACCCAGAGACAAAGAGACTCAGAGACGCAGAGACACAGGGGCCCAGAGATGCAGAGACACAGCGGCTCAGAGACACAGAGACCCAGAGACTCAGAGACACAGAGACACAGAGGCTCAGAGACTCAGAGACACAGAGACTCAGAGACACAGAGACACATAGGCTCAGAGTCTCAGTGACTCAGAGACGCAGAGACACAGAGACTCAGAGACGTAGAGGCTCAGAGGCTCAGAGACTCAGAGACCCTGAGACGCAGAGACTCAGAGACACAGAGACACATAGACTCAGAGTCACAGAGACCCAGAGGCACAGAGACTCAGAGACACAGAGAGACATAGACACAGAGTCTCAGAGACATACAGACACCGAGACACAGATGCTCAGAGACTCAGAGACCCAGAGACTCAGAAACACAGAGACGCAGAGACACAGAGGCTCAGAGACTCAGAGACGCAGAGACACAGAGGCTCAGAGACTCAGAAACAAAGAGACCCAGAGGCACAGAGACTCAGAGACGCAGAGACATATAGGCTCAGAGTCTCAGCGACACAGAGACTCAGAGACACAGAGACCTAGAGACACAGAGACTCAGAGACTCAGAGACTCAGAGACACAGAGACTCAGAGACACAGAGACCTAGTGACACAGAGACTCAGAGACACAGAGACCTAGAGACACAGAGACTCAGTGACTCAGAGACACAGAGACATCGAGGCTCAGAGGCTCAGAGAGCCAGAGACGCAGAGACTCAGAGACACAGAGACTCAGAGACTCAGAGACGCAGAGACGCAGAGGCTCAGAGACTCAGAGACTCAGAGACTCAGAGACGCAGAGACACAGAGACTCAGAGACTCAGAGACTCAAAGACTCAGAGACGCAGAGACAGAGGCTCAGAGACTCAGAGATACAGAGACCCAGAGACACAGAGATTCAGAGACACAGGGACACAGAGGCTCAGGGGCACAGAGGCTCAGAGACTCAGAGACGCAGAGACACAGAGGCTCAGAGACTCTGGGACTCCGAGACACATAGACAGAGAGGCTCAGAGACGCAGACACACAGAGGGTCAGAGACACAGAGACACAGAGACCCAGAGACACAGAGACTCAGAGACACAGAGACCCAGAGACACAGAGAGGCAGAGACTCAGAGACACAGAGACTCAGAGACTCACAGACATACAGGCTCAGAGGCTCAGAGACCCAGAGACTCAGAGACACAGAGTCACAGAGACCCAGAGACACAGAGACTCAGAGACACAGAGGCGCAGAGACACAGAGACTCTGGGACTCAGAGACACATAGACAGAGAGGCTCAGAGACGCAGACACAAAGAGGGTCAGAGACACAGAGACACAGAGACCCAGAGACACAGAGACTCACAGACACAGAGACCCAGAGACACAGAGAGGCAGAGACTCAGAGACACAGAGACTCAGAGACTCAGAGACACAGAGGCTCAGAGACTCAGAGACACATAGACCCAGAGACACAGAGACTCAGAGACACAGAGACACATAGGCTCAGAGTCTCAGTGACTCAGAGACGCAGAGACACAGAGACTCAGAGACGTAGAGGCTCAGAGGCTCAGAGAATCAGAGACTCTGAGACGCAGAGACTCAGAGACACAGAGACACATAGACTCAGAGTCACAGAGACCCAGAGGCACAGAGACTCAGAGACACAGAGAGACATAGACACAGAGTCTCAGAGACATACAGACACCGAGACACAGATGCTCAGAGACTCAGAGACACAGAGACCCAGAGACTCAGAAACACAGAGACGCAGAGACACAGAGGCTCAGAGACTCAGAGACACAGAGACTCAGAGGCTCAGAGACATAGAGGCTCAGAGGCTCAGAGAGCCAGAGACTCAGAGACGCAGAGACACAGAGGCTCAGAGACTCAGAAACAAAGAGACCCAGAGGCACAGAGACTCAGAGACGCAGAGACATATAGGCTCAGAGTCTCAGTGACTCAGAGACACAGAGACTCAGAGACGTAGAGGCTCAGCGACACAGAGACTCAGAGACACAGAGACCTAGTGACACAGAGACTCAGAGACACAGAGACCTAGAGACACAGAGACTCAGTGACTCAGACACACAGAGACACAGAGACATCGAGGCTCAGAGGCTCAGAGAGCCAGAGACGCAGAGACTCAGAGACGCAGATACACAGAGACACAGAGACTCAGAGAATCAGAGACGCAGAGACACAGAGGCTCAGAGACTCAGAGACGCAGAGACACAGAGGCTCAGAGAATCAGAGACTCAGAGACAAAGAGGCGCAGAGACGCAGAGGCTCAGAGACTCAGAGACTCAGAGACGCAGAGACGCAGAGACACAGAGGCTCAGAGACTCTGGGACTCCGAGACACATAGACAGAGAGGCTCAGAGACGCAGACACTCAGAGGGTCAGAGACACAGAGACACAGAGACCCAGAGACACAGAGACTCACAGACACAGAGACCCACGGACACAGAGAGGCAGAGACTCAGAGACACAGAGACTCAGAGACTCACAGACATACAGGCTCAGAGGCTCAGAGACCCAGAGACTCAGAGACACAGAGTCACAGAGACCCAGAGACACAGAGACTCAGAGACACAGAGACTCAGAGACACAGAGACACTGAGACTCAGAGACACAGAGACTCAGAGACTCAGAGACACAGAGGCTCAGATACGCAGACACACAGAGGCTCAAAGACGCAGAGACAAAAAGACCCTGAGACTCAGAGACTCAGAGACACAGAGACTCTGAGACTCAGAGACACAGAGAAACAGAGTTTCAGAGACTTACAGACACCGAGACACCGATGCTCAGAGACGCAGAGACACAGAGACTCAGTGACACAGAGACCCAGAGACACAGAGGCTGAGAGGCTCAGAGACTCAGAGACGCAGAGACACAGATGGTCAGAGACTCAGAGATGCAGAGACACAGAGGCTCAGAGACGCAGAGACACAGAGGCTCAGAGACACAGAGGCTCAGAGAATCAGAGTCACTGACACCCAGAGACACAGAGACTCAGAGACACAGAGACCCAGAGACACAGAAACTCAGAGACTCAGAGACTCAGAGACACTGAGACGAGAGAAACAGGGACTCAGAGACCCAGAGACACAGAGACGCAGAGATCCAGAGACACAGAGGCTCGGAGACACACAGACCCATAGACGCAGAGACTCAGAGATTCAGAGACACAGAGACACAGATGCTCAGAGACGCAGAGACCCAGAGACGCAGAGACACAGAGGCTCAGAGACGCAGAGACACAGAGGCTCAGAGGCACAGAGACCAGAGACACTGAGACTCAGAGACGCAGAGACGCAGAGACACAGAGACACAGAGGCACAGAGACACAGAGGCGCAGAGACACAGAGACACAGAGGCTCAGAGACTCAGAGACACATAGACCCAGAGGCACAGAGACTCAGAGACGCAGAGACAAAGAACAAAGAACAAAGAACAACACAGCACGGGAAACAGGCCCTTCGGCCCAACGAGCCCGCGCCGCCGTCCTACTATCTCAGTGACCTATTCATGATTTTAGTCTACGCCTAACGTGCGAGGATCAGGGAGGTCCAATTTAGGGACAATTTTAGTACCCAATCAGCCTAAAAGCACATCTTTGGGGGATGTGGGAGGAAACCGGAGCACCCGGAGGAAACCCACGCAACCACGGGGAGAACGTGCAAACTCCCACAGACACAGGCCCAAATCCATGTGTCCGCACAGCAACAGAGATAGTCTCTGAGCTGTCATGTTGCCCTCGAGATGGTCCAGTTTAAGCACACTAACGACATGAAGCAATAGGCAACTCCCGAAGCAACATCCAAGAGCAGCCCACCACAACCTGCCGCCTGCATGCCCCTTGCTGGACTTAAATGCCTGTGGAGACAAAAAAATTCATTATTAAACAGGCAAAGACTAACATTCCTGAGGCAAAACGTATTCCCAAGCCTACAATGTTCAGTAAGGCCTACTATATCCCCCTATATGTAGCCCGCTCATATGGCTGTCTAAGTGACTCTTAAACAACCCTAGCGTGCCTGCTTCCACCACCTTACTCGGCAGTGCATTCCACACCCCCACTACCCTTTGCGTGAAAAACTGCCCTCTAATATTTGTCTTATACCTAGCCCCCCTCACCCTAAGCCCGTGACCCCTCGTTCTATCCATTTCTTGTAGCGGAAAAAGCTTACCACCATTTACTCTATCTATCCCCTTCATAATCTTATAAACCTCTATTAGATCCCCCCTCAGCCGACGTCTCTCAAGGGAAAACAGCCCAAGTTCATCCAATCTTTCCTCGTAAGACAGCCCTTCCATACCAGGCAACATCCTGGTAAATCTCCTCTGCACTCTCTCCAGGATCTCTACATCCTTCCGGTAGTACGGCGACCAGAACTGGACGCAGTACTCCAAGTGAGGCCTAACCAACGTTCTATACAACTGCAACATCAGACTCCTACTCTTATATTCTATACCTCTTCCTATGAAGGCTAACATACCATACGCTTTCCTCATCACATTCTGCACCTGTACCGACACCTTCAGGGACTTATGCACTTGCACCCCCAGGTCTCTCTGCGTATCTATACTCCGGATAGTTCTACCTTTTATCGTATAACTCCCCTCCACATTATTCCGGCCAAAGTGCATCACCTCGCATTTCTCCGGATTAAATTCCATTTGCCATCTATCTGCCCAATCTACCAGCCTGTCTATGTCCTGTTGCATTGCCAGGCACTGCTCCTCAGTACCCGCCAATCCAACCATCTTGGTGTCATCAGCAAATTTGCTGATCACACCACCTACCCCCTCTTCCAAGTCATTAATATATACCACAAATAGAAGAGGTCCAAGTACCGAGCCCTGCGGCACACCACTGGTGACAGGCCTCCAATTGGAAAAGGAGCCTTCCACTACTACTCGCTGTCTCCTCCTCCCAAGCCAGTTCTCCACCCATCTACATACCTGGCCTTGTATCCCATGAGCCTTCACCTTTTCTATCAGACACATAGGCTCAGAGTCTCAGTGACTCAGAGACGCAGAGACACAGACACTCAGAGACGTACAGGCTCAGAGACGCAGAGACGCAGCGACCCAGAAACTCAGAGACACAGAGACACAGAGGCTCAGAGACACAGAGGCTCAGAGAATCAGAGTCACTGACACCCAGAGACACAGAGACTCAGACACACAGAGACCCAGAGACACAGAAACTCAGAGACTCAGAGACTCAGAGACACTGAGACTAGAGAAACAGGGACTCAGAGACCCAGAGACACAGAAACTCAGAGACTCAGAGACTCAGAGACACTGAGACTAGAGAAACAGGGACTCAGAGACCCAGAGCCACAGAGACACAGAGACGCAGAGATCCAGAGGCACAGAGGCTCAGAGACACAGAGACCCATAGACGCAGAGACTCAGAGGCTCAGAGACTCAAAGTCACTGAGGCCCAGAGTAACAGAGACTCAGAGACACAGAGACACAGAGACACTGAGACTCAGAGACACAGAGACTCAGAGACTCAGAGACACTGAGACTCAGAGACACAGGGACTCAGAGACCCAGAGACAAAGAGACTCAGAGACGCAGAGACACAGAGGGTCAGAGACGCAGAGACACACAGGTTCAGAGACACAGAGACCCAGAGACACTGAGACTCAGAGACTCAGAGACGCAGAGACACAGAGGGTCAGAGACTCAGAGACATAGAGACCCAGGGACACAGAGACTCAGAGACGCAGAGACCCAGAGCCACAGAGACGCAGACACACAGAGGCTCAAAGACGCAGAGGCTCAGAGACACAGAGACCCAGAGACTCAGAGACACAGAGACTCAGAGACACAAATGCTCAGAGACTCAGAGACGCAGAGACTCAGAGAAGCAGAGACACAGAGACCCAGAGAAACAGAGACTCAGAGGCACAGAGACACTGAGACTCAGAGACACAGGGACTCAGAGACCCAGAGACAAAGAGACTCAGAGACACAGAGACTCAGAGACTCAGAGACACTGAGACTCAGAGACACAGGGACTCAGAGACCCAGAGACAAAGAGACTCAGAGACGCAGAGACACAGAGGGTCAGAGACGCAGAGACACAGAGGCTCAGAGACACAGAGACCCAGAGACACTGAGACTCAGAGACTCAGAGACGCAGAGACACAGAGGGTCAGAGACTCAGAGACACAGAGACCCAGGGACACAGAGACTCAGAGACGCAGAGACACAGAGGCTCAGAGACGCAGACACACAGAGGCTCAAAGACGCAGAGACACAGAGACCTTGAGACTCAGAGACTCAGAGACACAGAGACTCAGAGACACAGATGCTCAGAGACTCAGAGACGCAGAGACTCAGAGATGCAGAGACACAGAGACCCAGAGAAACAGAGACTCAGAGACACAGAGACACTGAGAATCAGAGAAACAGAGACTCAGAGACTCAGAGACAATGAGACTCAGAGACAGAGGGACTCAGAGACCCAGAGACAAAGAGACTCAGAGACGCAGAGACACAGAGGCTCAGAGACGCAGAGACACAGAGGCTCAGAGACACAGAGACCCAGAGACACTGAGACTCAGCGACGCAGAGACACAGAGGGTCAGAGTCTCTGAGACATAGGGACCCAGAGACACAGAGACTCAGAGACGTAGAGGCTCAGAGACTCAGAGACCCTGAGACGCAGATGCTCAGAGACACAGAGACACATAGGCTCAGAGTCTCAGTGACTCAGAGACGCAGAGACACAGAGACTCAGAGACGTAGAGACACAGAGGCTCAGAGACGCAGAGACACCGAGGCTCAGAGGCACAGAGACCCAGAGACTCAGAGACTCAGAGACACAGAGACACAGAGGCTCAGAGACTCAGAGACACATAGACCCAGAGACACAGAGACTCAGAGACACAGAGACACATAGGCTCAGAGTCTCAGTGACTCAGAGACGCAGAGACACAGAGACTCAGAGACGTAGAGGCTCAGAGGCTCAGAGACCCTGAGACGCAGAGACTCAGAGACACAGAGACACATAGACTCAGAGTCACAGAGACCCAGAAGCACAGAGACTCAGAGACTCAGAGACACTGAGACTAGAGAAACAGGAACTCAGAGACTCAGAGTCAAGGATATTTTGGCCTTGGAGGGAGTGCAGAGGAGGTCTACTAGGCTGATGCCAGAGTTGAGGGGGTTGAGCTATGAGGAGAGGCTGAATAGATTAGGCTTGTACTCGTTAGAGTTTAGAAGAATGAGGGGAGATCTCATTGAGACGTATAAGATGATGAATGGGATGGATAGGATAGAGGTGGAGAGACTCTTCCCGCTCAGAAAGGACAGTAGGACTAGGGGGCATAGCCTCAAGATAAAGGGGGGGCGGTTTAGAACAGAGTTGAGGAGGAACTTCTTCACTCAAAGGGTGGTGAATCTCTGGAATTCTCTGCCCGTTGAAGTGGTGGAGGCTGCCTCGCTAAATATTTTTAAGACACGGGTTGATGGGTTTTTGATAAGAGAGGGGATTAAGGGTTATGGGGAGAGGGCAGGAATGTGGAACTGAGCCACGACAGATCAGCCATGATCTTATTGAATGGCAGGGCAGGCTCGAGGGGCTAGTTGGCCTACTCCTGCTCCTACTTCTTATGTTCTTATGTTAGGGTTAGGATTAGAGTTCGGGTGAGGGTTAGTGTCAGGGTTAGGTTTAGGGTTAGGTGTTTGGATTATGGTTAGGGTTAGGGTTAGGATTAAAGTTAGGGTTAGGTTTAGGATTTGATTTTTGTATTATTGTCAGGGTTTGGGTTAGGGCTTGGGTTCGTGTTAGGGTTAGTTGTTCGTGTTCACGTTAGGGTTAGGTGTTTGGATTATGGTGAGGGTTAGGGTTAGTTGTTAGGGTTAGAGTTAGGGTTCGGGTTGGGGTTGTTAGATGTTCGGGTTAGCTTTTGGTGTTAGGGTTATGGTTGGCATTAGGGTGAGGGTTAGGGTTAGTTTTACTGTTATGGTTAGCGATTAGGGTTAAAATTAGTGTTTGGGGCTTGGATTAGAGTTAAGGTTAGGTTTAGGGTTAATGATAGGGTTAGGGTTATCGTTCAGATTAGGGTTGTGTTTAGGGTTAGTGTTAGGGTTATGGTTGGGATTAGGGTTAGGGTTAGGGATATGGTTGGTGTTAGGGTTAGGGGTTAGAGTTAATGACAGGGTTTGGGTTCGGGCTAGGCATTCGGGTTAGGGTTTGGTGTTCGGGTTAGGGTTACGGTCTGGGTTAGGGTTAGCTTTAGGGTTCGGGTTATTGTTCGGCTTGGCATTAGGTTTACAGTTTGGTGTTCGGGTTTGGTGTTCGGGTTAGGGTTACAGTCTGGGTTAGGGTTAGGGTTGGGTTTAGGTTTATGGTTGTCTTAGCGTTAGGGTTAGGCACTAGGGTTAGGTTTAGGTTTATGGTTAGCGTTAGGGTTAGGGTTCGGCATTGGGGTTCAGGTTTGGTGTTAGGGTTACGGTCTGGATTATGGTTAGGGTTAGTGTTCGGGTTCGGTTTAGGTTTATGATTTTTGTTCGGGTTACGGTCTGGGTTATGGTTAGGGTTAGGTTTATAGTTAGTGTTAGGGTTAAGGGTTAAGGTTTTGGGTTCGGGTTAAGCATTAGGGTTTGGCTTTTGTGTTCGGGTTAGGGTTACAGTCTGGGTTATGGTCAAGGTTAGGTTTAGGTTTATGATTTTTGTTCGGGTTACGGTCTGGGTTATGGTTAGGGTTAGGTTTATAGTTAGTGTTAGGGTTAAGGGTTAAGGTTTTGGGTTCGGGTTAAGCATTAGGGTTTGGCTTTTGTGTTCGGGTTAGGGTTACAGTCTGGGTTATGGTCAAGGTTAGGTTTAGGTTTATGTTTAGTGTTAGCGTTCAGGCTAGGGTTAGTGTTAGAGTTAGGGTTAGGCTTTAGGGTTAGCGTTTGGTGTTAGGGTTAGGGTTTGGTGTTGGTGTTAGGGTTAGGATTCAGTTTATGGTTAGTGTTCGTGTTTGGATTAGGGTTAGGGTTGGCATTACGGTTAGGGTTTGGTGTTCGGGTTAGAGTTGTGGTCTGGGTGAGGGTTAGGTTTATGGTTAGTGTTAGCGTTAGGATTAGGGTTCGGCATTAGGGTTAGGGTTTGGTGTTCGGGTTACAGTCTGGGTTATGGTTAGGTTTAGGGTTAAGTTTAGGTTGATGGTTAGTGTTAGGGTTAGGGTAAGGGTTTGGGTTTGGGTGAGGTATTACGGTTAGGGTTTGGTGTTAGGGTTACGGTCTAGGTTCTGGTTAGGGTTAAGGTTCGGCATTAGGGTTAGGGTTTGGCATCAGGGTTAGGGTTTGGTGTTTGGGTTAGGGTTAGGGTTACGGTCTGGGTTAGGTTCAGGTTTATAGTTAGTGTTAGCATTAGGATTAGGGTTAGGCATTAGGGTTGGGGTTTGGTGTTCGGGTTACGGTCTAGGTTATGGTTATGGTTAGGGTTAGGGTTAGGGTTTGGTTTATGTTTATAGTTCGTGTTATCATTCACGTTAGAGTTAGGCCTTAGGTTTAGGTTCTGAGTTATGGTTAGGGTTAGGGTTAGGCATTAGGGTTCTGGTCTTGGTTATGGCTAGGGTTAGGGTTTGGGTTAGCATTCGGGTTAGGGTTAGGGTTACTGTTAGGCTCTGTGATTCTCTATCTTGATCTCTTTGTCTCTCAGTCTCTGTATCTCTGAGGCTTTTTGTGTCTGAGTGTCTGTGTCTCTCTGTCTCTGTGTCTGTGTGTGCGTGTCTCTGAGTCTCTGAGTTTCTTAGACTCTGTGTCTCTGAGTCTCTGTGTGTCTGTGTCCCTGTATCTCTCTGTCTCTGAGTCCCTGAGCCTCTGTGTCTCTGAGTCTCGTGTCTCTGTGTCTGTGAGTCTCTGAGTCTTTGTGTCTCTGAGTCTCTGTGTCTCTGTGTCTCTGTTTCTCTGAGTCTCTGCGTCTCTGAATCTCTCTGTCTCTGTTTCACTGAGTTCTGATTCTCTGTGTCACTGAGTCGCTGTGTCTCTCAGTCTCGGTGCCTCTGAGTCTCTGAATCTATGTGTCTCTGTGTCTCTGAGTCACTCTGACACTGAGTCTCTGAGTTTCTGAGTCTCTGTGTCTCTGTCTCTGAGTCTCTGAGTCTCTGTGTCTCTGAGTCTCTGAGTCTCTGTGTCTCTGTGTCTCTGAGTCTCTGAGTCTGTGTCTCTGTGTCTCTGAGTCTCTGTGTCTCTGCGTCTCAGAGTCTCTGCGTCTCAGAGTCTCTGCATCTCAGTGTCTCTGCGTCTCAGTGTGTCTGCGTCTCAGAGTTTCTGCGTCTCAGTGTCTCTGCGTCTCAGTGCCTCTGCATCTCAGTGTCTTGGCGTCTCAGTGTTTCGGCGTCTCAGTGTCTCGGCTTCTCAGTGTCTCTGCGACACAGTGTCTCGGCGTCTCAGTGTCTCTGCGTCTCAGTGTCTCTGCGTCTCACAGTCTCTGCGTCTCAGAGTCGCTGCGTCTCATGGTCTCTGCGTCTCAGAGTCTCTGCGTCTCTGCGTCTCAGAGTCTCAGAGTCTTTGCGTCTCAGAGTGTCTGCGTCTCTGCGTCTCAGAGTCTCTGCGTCTCAGTGTCTCTGCTTCTATGCGTGTCTGCGTCTCAGAGTCTCTGCGTCTCAGAGTCTCTGCGTCTCTGCGTCTCAGAGTCTCTGCGTCTCAGAGACTCTGTGCCTCAGAGTCTCAGAGTTTCTGCGTCTCAGAGTCTCTGCGTCTCAGAGTCTCTGCGTCTCTGCGTCTCAGAGTCTCTGCGTCTCTGCGTCTCTGCGTCTCCGAGTCTCTGCGTCTCTGCGTCTCAGAGTCTCTGCGTCTCTGCGTCTCTGCCTCTCAAAGTCTCTGCGTTTCAGAGTCTCTGCGTCTCACAGTCTCTGCGTCTCAGAGTCTCTGCGTCTCAGAGTCTCTGCGTCTCAGAGTCCCTGCGACTCTGCGTCTCAGTGTCTCTGCGTCTCAGACTCTGTGCGTCTCAGAGTCTCAGAGTGTCTGCGTCTCAGAGTCTCAGAGTCTCAGAGTCTCTGCGTCTCAGAGTCTCTGTGTTTCTGCGTCACTGCGTCTCAGAGTCTCTGCGTCTCAGAGTCCCTGCGACTCTGCGTCTCAGTGTCTCTGCGTCTCAGACTCTGTGCGTCTCAGCGTCTCAGAGTCTCTGCGTCTCAGAGTCCCTGCGACTCTGCGTCTCAGTGTCTCTGCATCTCAATGTCTAAGCGTCTCAGATTCTCTGCGTCTCAGTGTCTCTGAATCTCAGAGTCTCTGCGTCTCATTGTCTCTGAGTCTCAGTGTCGCTGCGTCTCAGTGTCGCTGCGTCTCTGTGTCTCTGCGTCTCAGTGTCTCTGCATCTCAATGTCTAAGCGTCTCAGAGTCTCTGCGTCTCAGAGTCTCTGCGTCTCTCCGTCTCTGCGTCTCAGAGTCTCTGCGTCTCTGCGTCTCAGAGTTTCTGCGTCTCAGAGTGTCTGCGTCTCAGAGTCTCTGCGTCTCTGCGTCTCAGAGTCTCTGCGTCTCAGAATCTCTGCGTCTCAGAGTCTCTGCCTCTCTGCGTCTCAGAGTCTCTGCGTCTCAGTGTCTCTGCGTCTCAGAGTCTCTGCGTCTCAGCATCTCTGCGTCTCTGCGTCTCAGAGTCTCTGCGTCTCTGCGTCTAGAGTCTCAGTGTCTCTGCGTCTCAGAGTCTCTGCGTCTCAGAGTCTCTGCGTCTCAGAGTCTCTGCGTCTTAGAGTCTCTGCGTCTCAGATTCTCTGCGTCTCAGAGTCTCTGCGTCTCTGCGTGTCAGTGTCTCTGCGTCTCAGACTCTGTGCGTCTCAGTGTCTCAGAGTCTCAGAGTCTCAGCGTCTCTGCGTCTCTGCGTCTCAGAGTCTGTGCGTCTCTGCGTCTCAGAGTCTCAGCTTCTCTGCGTCTCAGAGTCTCTGCGTCTCACAGTCTCTGCGTCTCAAAGTCTCTGCGTTTCAGAGTCTCTGCGTCTCACAGTCTCTGCGTCTCAGAGTCTCTGCGTCTCAGAGTCTCTGCGTCTCTCCGTCTCTGCGTCTCTCCGTCTCTGCGTCTCAGAGTTTCTGCGTCTCAGAGTGTCTGCGTCTCAGAGTCTCTGCGTCTCTGCGTCTCTGCGTCTCAGAGTCTCTGTGTCTCTGCGTCTCTGCGTCTCAGAGTCTCTGCGTCTCTGGGTCTCAGAGTTTCTGCGTCTCAGAGTCTCTGCGTCTCAGTGTCTCTGCATCTCAGTGTCTCGGCGTCTCAGTGTCTCTGCGTCTCAGTGACTCGACGTCTCAGTGTCTTGGCGTCTCAGTGTCTCTGCGTCTCAGAGTCGCTGCGTCTTAGATTCTCTGCGTTTCAGTGTCTCTACGTCTCAAAGTCTCTGCGTCTCTGCGTCTCAGTGTCTCTGCGTCTCAGAGTCTCTGCGTCTCAGTGTCTCTGCGTCTCAGTGTCTCTGCATCTCAGTGTCTCGGTGTCTCAGTGTCTCTGCGTTACAGAGTCTCTGCGTCTCAGTGTCTCGGCGTCTCAGTGTCTCTGCGTCTCAGTGTCTCTGCGTCTCAGCGTCTCCGCATCTCAGACTCTCTGCGTCTGAGAGTCTCTGCGTCTCAGAGTCTCAGTGTCTCAGTGTCTCAGTGTCTCAGTGTCTCTGCGTCTCAGTGTAACTGCGTCTCAGTGTCTCTGCGTCTCAGTGTCTCTGCGTCTCAGCGTCTCCGCATCCCAGTGTCTCTAAGTCTCAGAGTCTCATAGTCTCATAGTCTCTGTCTCTCAGTGTGTCTGCGTCTCAGAGTCTCTGCGTCTCAGAGTCTCTGTGTCTCAGCGTCTCTGCATCTCAGTGTCTCAGCTTCTCAGAGTCTCGGCGTCTCAGAGTCTCTGCGGCTCAGAGTCTCTGCGTCTCAGAGTCAGAGTCTCAGAGCCTCAGAGTCTCTGCGTCTCAGAGTCTCTTTCTCTCAGTGTCTCCGCGTCTCAGAGTCTCAGTGTCTCTGCATCTCAGAGTCTCTGCGTCTCAGTGTCTCTGCGTCTCAGAGTCTCTGCATCTCTGCGTCTCAGAGTCTCTGCGTCTCTGCGTCTCAGAGTCTCTGCATCTCTGCGTCTCAGAGTCTCTGCGTCTCTGCGTCTCAGAGTCTCTGCGTCTCAGTGTCTCTGCGTCTCAAAGTCACGGCGTCTCAGCATCTCAGAGTCTCTGCGTCTCTGCTTCTCTGAGTCTCAGAGTCTCTGCGTCTCAGAGTCTCTGCGTCTCTGCGTCTCAGATTCTCAGTGTCTCTGCTTCTCTGCGTCTCTGCGTCTCAGACTCTCTGCGTCTTAGAGTCTCTGCGTCTCAGATTCTCTGCGTCTCAGAGTCTCTGCGTCTCTGCGTGTCAGTGTCTCTGCGTCTCAGACTCTGTGCGTCTCAGTGTCTCAGAGTCTCAGAGTCTCAGCGTCTCTGCGTCTCTGCGTCTCAGAGTCTGTGCGTCTCTGCGTCTCAGAGTCTCAGCTTCTCTGCGTCTCAGAGTCTCTGCGTCTCACAGTCTCTGCGTCTCAAAGTCTCTGCGTTTCAGAGTCTCTGCGTCTCACAGTCTCTGCGTCTCAGAGTCTCTGCGTCTCAGAGTCTCTGCGTCTCTCCGTCTCTGCGTCTCAGAGTTTCTGCGTCTCAGAGTGTCTGCGTCTCAGAGTCTCTGCGTCTCTGCGTCTCTGCGTCTCAGAGTCTCTGTGTCTCTGCGTCTCTGCGTCTCAGAGTCTCTGCGTCTCTGGGTCTCAGAGTTTCTGCGTCTCAGAGTCTCTGCGTCTCAGTGTCTCTGCATCTCAGTGTCTCGGCGTCTCAGTGTCTCTGCGTCTCAGTGACTCGACGTCTCAGTGTCTTGGCGTCTCAGTGTCTCTGCGTCTCAGAGTCGCTGCGTCTTAGATTCTCTGCGTTTCAGTGTCTCTACGTCTCAAAGTCTCTGCGTCTCTGCGTCTCAGTGTCTCTGCGTCTCAGAGTCTCTGCGTCTCAGTGTCTCTGCGTCTCAGTGTCTCTGCATCTCAGTGTCTCGGTGTCTCAGTGTCTCTGCGTTACAGAGTCTCTGCGTCTCAGTGTCTCGGCGTCTCAGTGTCTCTGCGTCTCAGTGTCTCTGCGTCTCAGCGTCTCCGCATCTCAGACTCTCTGCGTCTGAGAGTCTCTGCGTCTCAGAGTCTCAGTGTCTCAGTGTCTCAGTGTCTCAGTGTCTCTGCGTCTCAGTGTAACTGCGTCTCAGTGTCTCTGCGTCTCAGTGTCTCTGCGTCTCAGCGTCTCCGCATCCCAGTGTCTCTAAGTCTCAGAGTCTCATAGTCTCATAGTCTCTGTCTCTCAGTGTGTCTGCGTCTCAGAGTCTCTGCGTCTCAGAGTCTCTGTGTCTCAGCGTCTCTGCATCTCAGTGTCTCAGCTTCTCAGAGTCTCGGCGTCTCAGAGTCTCTGCGGCTCAGAGTCTCTGCGTCTCAGAGTCAGAGTCTCAGAGCCTCAGAGTCTCTGCGTCTCAGAGTCTCTTTCTCTCAGTGTCTCCGCGTCTCAGAGTCTCAGTGTCTCTGCATCTCAGAGTCTCTGCGTCTCAGTGTCTCTGCGTCTCAGAGTCTCTGCATCTCTGCGTCTCAGAGTCTCTGCGTCTCTGCGTCTCAGAGTCTCTGCATCTCTGCGTCTCAGAGTCTCTGCGTCTCTGCGTCTCAGAGTCTCTGCGTCTCAGTGTCTCTGCGTCTCAAAGTCACGGCGTCTCAGCATCTCAGAGTCTCTGCGTCTCTGCTTCTCTGAGTCTCAGAGTCTCTGCGTCTCAGAGTCTCTGCGTCTCTGCGTCTCAGATTCTCAGTGTCTCTGCTTCTCTGCGTCTCTGCGTCTCAGACTCTCTGCGTCTGAGAGACTCTGCGTCTCAGAGTCTCTGCGTCTCTGCGTCTCTGCGTCTCAGAGTCTCAGTGTCTCAGTGTCTCTGTGTCTCAGTGTAACTGCATCTCAGTGCCTCTGCGTCTCAGTGTCTCTGCGTCTCAGTATCTCTGCGTCTCAGCGTCTCTGCATCTCAGTGTCTCTAAGTGTCAGAGTCTCATAGTCTCATAGTCTCTGTCTCTCAGTGTGTCTGCGTCTCAGAGTCTCTGCGTCTCAGAGTCTCAGAGTCTCAGCGTCTCAGAGTCTCAGTGTCTCAGCGTCTCCGAGTCTCCGAGTCTCAGAGTCTCAGGGTCTCAGGGTCTCTTTCTCTCAGAGTCTCCGCGTCTCAGAGTCTCAGTGTCTCTGCATCTCAGAGTCTCTGCGTCTCAGTGTCTCTGCGTCTCAGAGTCTCTGCGTCTCTGCGTCTCAGAGTCTATGCGTCTCAGAGTCTCTGCGTCTCAGAGTCTCTGCGTCTCAGAGTCTCAGCGTCTCTGCGTCTCAGAGTGTCTGCGTCTCTGCGTCTCAGAGTCTCAGCGTCTCAGTGTCTCGGCGTGTCAAATCTCTGCGTCTCAGAGTCTCTGCGTCTCAGAGTCTCTGCGTCTCCGCGTCTCATAGTCTCTGCGTCTCAGAGTCTCTGCGTCTCTGGGTCTCAGAGTTTCTGCGTCTCAGAGTCTCTGCGTCTCAGTGTCTCTGCATCTCAGTGTCTCGGCGTCTCAGTGTCTCTGCGTCTCAGTGACTCGACGTCTCAGTGTCTTGGCGTCTCAGTGTCTCTGCGTCTCAGAGTCGCTGCGTCTTAGATTCTCTGCGTTTCAGTGTCTCTACGTCTCAAAGTCTCTGCGTCTCTGCGTCTCAGTGTCTCTGCGTCTCAGAGTCTCTGCGTCTCAGTGTCTCTGCGTCTCAGTGTCTCTGCATCTCAGTGTCTCGGTGTCTCAGTGTCTCTGCGTTACAGAGTCTCTGCGTCTCAGTGTCTCGGCGTCTCAGTGTCTCTGCGTCTCAGTGTCTCTGCGTCTCAGCGTCTCCGCATCTCAGACTCTCTGCGTCTGAGAGTCTCTGCGTCTCAGAGTCTCAGTGTCTCAGTGTCTCAGTGTCTCAGTGTCTCTGCGTCTCAGTGTAACTGCGTCTCAGTGTCTCTGCGTCTCAGTGTCTCTGCGTCTCAGCGTCTCCGCATCCCAGTGTCTCTAAGTCTCAGAGTCTCATAGTCTCATAGTCTCTGTCTCTCAGTGTGTCTGCGTCTCAGAGTCTCTGCGTCTCAGAGTCTCTGTGTCTCAGCGTCTCTGCATCTCAGTGTCTCAGCTTCTCAGAGTCTCGGCGTCTCAGAGTCTCTGCGGCTCAGAGTCTCTGCGTCTCAGAGTCAGAGTCTCAGAGCCTCAGAGTCTCTGCGTCTCAGAGTCTCTTTCTCTCAGTGTCTCCGCGTCTCAGAGTCTCAGTGTCTCTGCATCTCAGAGTCTCTGCGTCTCAGTGTCTCTGCGTCTCAGAGTCTCTGCATCTCTGCGTCTCAGAGTCTCTGCGTCTCTGCGTCTCAGAGTCTCTGCATCTCTGCGTCTCAGAGTCTCTGCGTCTCTGCGTCTCAGAGTCTCTGCGTCTCAGTGTCTCTGCGTCTCAAAGTCACGGCGTCTCAGCATCTCAGAGTCTCTGCGTCTCTGCTTCTCTGAGTCTCAGAGTCTCTGCGTCTCAGAGTCTCTGCATCTCTGCGTCTCAGAGTCTCTGCGTCTCTGCGTCTCAGAGTCTCTGCGTCTCAGTGTCTCTGCGTCTCAAAGTCACGGCGTCTCAGCATCTCAGAGTCTCTGCGTCTCTGCTTCTCTGAGTCTCAGAGTCTCTGCGTCTCAGAGTCTCTGCGTCTCTGCGTCTCAGATTCTCAGTGTCTCTGCTTCTCTGCGTCTCTGCGTCTCAGACTCTCTGCGTCTGAGAGTCTCTGCGTCTCAGAGTCTCTGCGTCTCTGCGTCTCTGCGTCTCAGAGTCTCAGTGTCTCAGTGTCTCTGTGTCTCAGTGTAACTGCATCTCAGTGCCTCTGCGTCTCAGTGTCTCTGCGTCTCAGTATCTCTGCGTCTCAGCGTCTCTGCATCTCAGTGTCTCTAAGTGTCAGAGTCTCATAGTCTCATAGTCTCTGTCTCTCAGTGTGTCTGCGTCTCAGAGTCTCTGCGTCTCAGAGTCTCAGAGTCTCAGCGTCTCAGAGTCTCAGTGTCTCAGCGTCTCCGAGTCTCCGAGTCTCAGAGTCTCAGGGTCTCAGGGTCTCTTTCTCTCAGAGTCTCCGCGTCTCAGAGTCTCAGTGTCTCTGCATCTCAGAGTCTCTGCGTCTCAGTGTCTCTGCGTCTCAGAGTCTCTGCGTCTCTGCGTCTCAGAGTCTATGCGTCTCAGAGTCTCTGCGTCTCAGAGTCTCTGCGTCTCAGAGTCTCAGCGTCTCTGCGTCTCAGAGTGTCTGCGTCTCTGCGTCTCAGAGTCTCAGCGTCTCTGCGTCTCTGCGTCTCAGAGTGTCTGCGTCTCTGAGACTCTGCGTCTCAGAGTCTCAGAGTCTCTGAGTCTAAGTGTGTCTGCGTCTCACAGTCTCTGCGTCTCAGTGTCTCTGCGTCTCAGAGTCTCTGAGTCTCAGAGTCTCAGAGTCTCTGCGCCTCTGAGTCACTGCGTCTCAGAGTTTCAGAGTCTCTCTGTCTCTTCGTCTCAGATGCTCTGCGTCTCAGCGTCTCAGAGTTTCTGCGTCTCAGTGTCTCGGCGTCTCAGTGTCTCGGCGTCTCAGTGTCTCGGCGTCTCAGTGTCTCTGCGTCTCAGAGTCTCTGCTCCTCTGAGTCACTGCGTCTCAGAGTTTCAGAGTCTCTCTGTCTCTGCGTCTCAGATTCTCTGCGTCTCAGAGTCTCTGCGTCTCAGAGTCTGTGCGTCTCAGTGCCTCTGAGTCTCGGTGTCTCCTCGTCTCTGCGTCTCAGTGTCTCTGCGTCTCAGTGTCTCGGCGTGTCAAATCTCTGCGTCTCAGAGTCTCTGCGTCTCAGAGTCTCTGCGTCTCAGAGTCTCTGCGTCTCCGCGTCTCATAGTCTCTGCGTCTCAGAGTCTCTGCGTCTCTGCGTCTCAGAGTCTCTGCGTCTCAGAGTCTCTGCGTCTCAGAGTCTCTGTGTCTCAGAGTCTCTGCGTCTCAGAGTCTCTGCGTCTCAGAGTCTCAGCATCTCTGCGTCACTGCGTCACTGCGTCTCTGCGTCTCAGCGTCTCTGCGTCTCAGAGTCTCTGCGTCTCAGAGTCTCTGCGTCTCAGAGTCTCAGACTCACTGCGTCTCAGCGTCTCAGAGTCTCTGCGTCTCTGCGTCTCAGTGTCTCTGTGTCTCAGACTCTGTGCGTCTCAGAGTCTCAGAGTCTCAGAGTCTCAGAGTCTCAGCGTCTCTGCGTCTCTGCGTCTCAGAGTCTCTGCGCCTCTGCGTCTCAGAGTCTCAGCTTCTCTGCGTCTCAGAGTCTCTGCGTCTCACAGTCTCTGCGTCTCAAAGTCTCTGCGTTTCAGAGTCTCTGCGTCTCACAGTCTCTGCGTCTCAGAGTCTCTGCGTCTCAGAGTCTCTGCGTCTCTCCGTCTCTGCGTCTCAGAGTCTCTGCGTCTCAGAGTTTCTGCGTCTCAGAGTGTCTGCGTCTCAGAGTCTCTGCGTCTCTGCGTCTCAGAGTCTCTGTGTCTCTGCGTCTCAGAGTCTCTGCGTCTCTGGGTCTCAGAGTTTCTGCGTCTCAGAGTCTCTGCGTCTCAGTGTCTCTGCATCTCAGTGTCTCGGCGTCTCAGTGTCTCTGCGTCTCAGTGACTCGGCGTCTCAGTGTCTTGGCGTCTCAGTGTCTCTGCGTCTCAGAGTCGCTGCGTCTTAGATTCTCTGCGTTTCAGTGTCTCTACGTCTCAAAGTCTCTGCGTCTCAGTGTCTCTGCGTCTCAGAGTCTCTGCGTCTCAGTGTCTCTGCGTCTCAGTGTCTCTGCATCTCAGTGTCTCGGTGTCTCAGTGTCTCTGCGTTACAGAGTCTCTGCGTCTCAGTGTCTCGGCGTCTCAGTGTCTCTGCGTCTCAGTGTCTCTGCGTCTCAGCGTCTCCGCATCTCAGACTCTCTGCGTCTGAGAGTCTCAGAGTCTCATAGTCTCATAGTCTCTGTCTCTCAGTGTGTCTGCGTCTCAGAGTCTCTGCGTCTCAGAGTCTCTGTGTCTCAGCGTCTCTGCATCTCAGTGTCTCAGCTTCTCAGAGTCTCGGCGTCTCAGAGTCTCTGCGGCTCAGAGTCTCTGCGTCTCAGAGTCAGAGTCTCAGAGCCTCAGAGTCTCTGCATCTCAGAGTCTCTTTCTCTCAGTGTCTCCGCGTCTCAGAGTCTCAGTGTCTCTGCATCTCAGAGTCTCTGCGTCTCAGTGTCTCTGCGTCTCAGAGTCTCTGCATCTCTGCGTCTCAGAGTCTCTGCGTCTCTGCGTCTCAGAGTCTCTGCGTCTCAGTGTCTCTGCGTCTCAAAGTCACGGCGTCTCAGCATCTCAGAGTCTCTGCGTCTCTGCTTCTCTGAGTCTCAGAGTCTCTGCGTCTCAGAGTCTCTGCGTCTCTGCGTCTCAGATTCTCAGTGTCTCTGCTTCTCTGCGTCTCTGCGTCTCAGACTCTCTGCGTCTCAGAGTCTCTGCGTCTCAGCGTCTCTGCATCTCAGTGTCTCAGCTTCTCAGAGTCTCGGCGTCTCAGAGTCTCTGCGGCTCAGAGTCTCTGCGTCTCAGAGTCTCAGAGTCTCCGAGTCTCCGAGTATCAGAGTCTCAGTGTCTCTGCGTCTCAGAGTCTCTGCGTCTCTGCGTCTCAGAGTCTCAGTGTCTCTGCATCTCAGAGTCTCTGCGTCTCAGAGTCTTTGCGTCTCAGATTCTCTGCGTCTCAGGGTCTCTGCGTCTCTGCGTCTAAGAGTCTCTGCGTCTCAGAGTCTCTGTGTCTCTGCGTCTAAGAGTCTCTGCGCCTCAGAGACTCTGTGTCTCAGAGTCTCAGAGTTTCTGCGTCTCAGAGTCTCTGCGTCTCAGAGTCTCTGCATCTCAGTGTCTCTGCGTCTCAGTGTGTCTGCGTCTCAGAGTTTCTGCGTCTCAGTGTCTCTGCGTCTCAGTGCCTCTGCATCTCAGTGTCTTGGCGTCTCAGTGTTTCGGCGTCTCAGTGTCTCGGCTTCTCAGTGTCTCTGCGACACAGTGTCTCGGCGTCTCAGTGTCTCTGCGTCTCAGTGTCTCTGCGTCTCACAGTCTCTGCGTCTCAGAGTCGCTGCGTCTCATGGTCTCTGCGTCTCAGAGTCTCTGCGTCTCTGCGTCTCAGTGTCTCTACGTCTCAGTGTCTCTACGTCTCAGAGTCTCTGCGTCTCAGAGTCTCTGCGTCCCTGCGTCTCAGAGTCTCAGAGTCTTTGCGTCTCAGAGTGTCTGCGTCTCTGCGTCTCAGAGTCTCTGCGTCTCAGTGTCTCTGCTTCTATGCGTGTCTGCGTCTCAGAGTCTCTGCGTCTCAGAGTCTCTGCGTCTCAGAGACTCTGTGCCTCAGAGTCTCAGAGTTTCTGCGTCTCAGAGTCTCTGCGTCTCTGCGTCTCAGAGTCTCTGCGTCTCAGAGACTCTGTGTCTCAGAGTCTCAGAGTTTCTGCGTCTCAGTGTCTCTGCGTCTCAGTGTGTCTGCGTCTGAGAGTTTCTGCGTCTAAGTGTCTCTGCGTCTCAGTGCCTCTGCGTCTCAGTGTCTCAGCGTCTCAGTGTCTCTGCGACACAGTGTCTCGGCGTCTCAGTGTCTCTGCGTCTCTGCGTCTCAGTGTCTCTGCGTCTCAGAGTCTCTGCGTCTCAGAGTCTCTGCGTCTCAGAGTCTCTGCGTCTCAGCGTCTCTGCATCTCAGTGTCTCAGCTTCTCAGAGTCTCGGCGTCTCAGAGTCTCTGCGGCTCAGAGTCTCTGCGTCTCAGAGTCTCTGCGTCTCTGCGTCTCAGAGTCTCTGCGTCTCTGCGTCTCAGAGTCTCTGCGTCTCAGAGTCTCTGCATCTCAGAGTCTCTGCGTCTCAGCGTCTCAGAGTCTCTGCGTCTCTGCGTCTCAGTGTCTCTGCTTCTCAGACTCTGTGCGTCTCAGAGTCTCAGAGTCTCAGAGTCTCTGCGTCTCTGCGTCTCAGAGTCTCTGCGTCTCTGCGTCTCAGAGTCTCTGCGTCTCACAGTCTCTGCCTCTCAAAGTCTCTGCGTTTCAGAGTCTCTGCGTCTCACAGTCTCTGCGTCTCAGAGTCTCTGCGTCTCAGAGTCTCTGCGTCTCAGAGTCTCTGCGTCTCAGAGTCCCTGCGACTCTGCGTCTCAGTGTCTCTGCGTCTCAGACTCTGTGAGTCTCAGAGTCTCAGAGTCTCTGCGTCTCAGAGTCTCAGAGTCTCAGAGTCTCTGCGTCTCAGAGTCTCTGTGTTTCTGCGTCACTGCGTCTCAGAGTCTCTGCGTCTCAGAGTCTCTGCGTCTCAGAGTCCCTGCAACTCTGCGCCTCAGTGTCTCTGCGTCTCAGACTCTGTGCGTCTCAGAGTCTCAGAGTCTCTGCGTCTCAGAGTCTCAGAGTCTCAGAGTCTCTGCGTCTCAGAGTCTCTGTGTCTCTGCGTCACTGCGTCTCAGAGACTCTGCGTCTCAGAGACTCTGCGTCTCAGAGTCTCTGAGTCTCAGTGTGTCTGCGTCTCAGAGTCTCTGTGTCTCAGAGTCTCTGCGTCTCAGAGTCTCTGCGTCTCTGCGTCTCAGAGTCTATGCATCTCAGAGTCACTGCGTCTCTGCGTCTCAGAGTCTCAGCATCTCTGCGTCACTGCGTCACTGCGTCTCTGCGTCTCAGCGTCTCTGCGTCTCAGAGTCTCTGCGTCTCAGAGTCTCTGCGTCTCAGAGTCTCAGACTCTCTGCGTCTCAGCGTCTCAGAGTCTCTGCGTCTCTGCGTCTCAGTGTCTCTGTGTCTCAGACTCTGTGCGTCTCAGAGTCTCAGAGTCTCAGAGTCTCAGCGTCTCTGCGTCTCTGCGTCTCAGAGTCTCTGCGCCTCTGCGTCTCAGAGTCTCAGCTTCTCTGCGTCTCAGAGTCTCTGCATCTCAGAGTCTCTGCATCTCAGAGTCTCTGCGTCTCAGCGTCTCAGAGTCTCTGCGTCTCTGCGTCTCAGTGTCTCTGCTTCTCAGACTCTGTGCGTCTCAGAGTCTCAGAGTCTCAGAGTCTCTGCGTCTCTGCGTCTCAGAGTCTCTGCGTCTCTGCGTCTCAGAGTCTCTGCGTCTCACAGTCTCTGCCTCTCAAAGTCTCTGCGTTTCAGAGTCTCTGCGTCTCACAGTCTCTGCGTCTCAGAGTCTCTGCGTCTCAGAGTCTCTGCGTCTCAGAGTCTCTGCGTCTCAGAGTCCCTGCGACTCTGCGTCTCAGTGTCTCTGCGTCTCAGACTCTGTGAGTCTCAGAGTCTCAGAGTCTCTGCGTCTCAGAGTCTCAGAGTCTCAGAGTCTCTGCGTCTCAGAGTCTCTGTGTTTCTGCGTCACTGCGTCTCAGAGTCTCTGCATCTCAGAGTCTCTGCGTCTCAGAGTCCCTGCAACTCTGCGCCTCAGTGTCTCTGCGTCTCAGACTCTGTGCGTCTCAGAGTCTCAGAGTCTCTGCGTCTCAGAGTCTCAGAGTCTCAGAGTCTCTGCGTCTCAGAGTCTCTGTGTCTCTGCGTCACTGCGTCTCAGAGACTCTGCGTCTCAGAGACTCTGCGTCTCAGAGTCTCTGAGTCTCAGTGTGTCTGCGTCTCAGAGTCTCTGTGTCTCAGAGTCTCTGCGTCTCAGAGTCTCTGCGTCTCTGCGTCTCAGAGTCTATGCGTCTCAGAGTCACTGCGTCTCTGCGTCTCAGAGTCTCAGCATCTCTGCGTCACTGCGTCACTGCGTCTCTGCGTCTCAGCGTCTCTGCGTCTCAGAGTCTCTGCGTCTCAGAGTCTCTGCGTCTCAGAGTCTCAGACTCTCTGCGTCTCAGCGTCTCAGAGTCTCTGCGTCTCTGCGTCTCAGTGTCTCTGTGTCTCAGACTCTGTGCGTCTCAGAGTCTCAGAGTCTCAGAGTCTCAGCGTCTCTGCGTCTCTGCGTCTCAGAGTCTCTGCGCCTCTGCGTCTCAGAGTCTCAGCTTCTCTGCGTCTCAGAGTCTCTGCGTCTCACAGTCTCTGCGTCTCAAAGTCTCTGCGTTTCAGAGTCTCTGCGTCTCACAGTCTCTGCGTCTCAGAGTCTCTGCATCTCAGAGTCTCTGCGTCTCTCCGTCTCTGCGTCTCAGAGTCTCTGCGTCTCAGAGTCTCTGCGTCTCAGAGTCCCTGCGACTCTGCGCCTCAGTGTCTCTGCGTCTCAGACTCTGTGCGTCTCAGAGTCTCAGAGTCTCTGCGTCTCAGAGTCTCAGAGTCTCAGAGTCTCTGCGTCTCAGAGTCTCTGTGTCTCTGCGTCACTGCGTCTCAGAGACTCTGCGTCTCAGAGACTCTGCGTCTCAGAGTCTCTGAGTCTCAGTGTGTCTGCGTCTCAGAGTCTCTGTGTCTCAGAGTCTCTGCGTCTCAGAGTCTCTGCGTCTCTGCGTCTCAGAGTCTATGCGTCTCAGAGTCACTGCGTCTCTGCGTCTCAGAGTCTCAGCATCTCTGCGTCACTGCGTCACTGCGTCTCTGCGTCTCAGCGTCTCTGCGTCTCAGAGTCTCTGCGTCTCAGAGTCTCTGCGTCTCAGAGTCTCAGACTCTCTGCGTCTCAGCGTCTCAGAGTCTCTGCGTCTCTGCGTCTCAGTGTCTCAGTGTCTCAGACTCTGTGCGTCTCAGAGTCTCAGAGTCTCAGAGTCTCAGCGTCTCTGCGTCTCTGCGTCTCAGAGTCTCTGCGCATCTGCGTCTCAGAGTCTCAGCTTCTCTGCGTCTCAGAGTCTCTGCGTCTCACAGTCTCTGCGTCTCAAAGTCTCTGCGTTTCAGAGTCTCTGCGTCTCACAGTCTCTGCGTCTCAGAGTCTCTGCATCTCAGAGTCTCTGCGTCTCAGTGCCTCTGCATCTCAGTGTCTTGGCGTCTCAGTGTTTCGGCGTCTCAGTGTCTCGGCTTCTCAGTGTCACTGCGACACAGTGTCTCGGCGTCTCAGTGTCTCTGCGTCTCTGCGTCTCTGCGTCTCAGTGTCTCTGCGTCTCAGAGTCTCTGCGTCTCAGAGTCTCTGCGTCTCAGAGTCTCTGCGTCTCAGCGTCTCTGCATCTCAGTGTCTCAGCTTCTCAGAGTCTCGGCGTCTCAGAGTCTCTGCGGCTCAGAGTCTCTGCGTCTCAGAGTCTCTGCGTCTCTGCGTCTCAGAGTCTCTGCGTCTCTGCGTCTCAGAGTCTCTGCGTCTCAGAGTCTCTGCGTTTCAGAGTCTCTGCATCTCAGAGTCTCTGCATCTCAGAGTCTCTGCGTCTCAGCGTCTCAGAGTCTCTGCGTCTCTGCGTCTCAGTGTCTCTGCGTCTCAGACTCTGTGCGTCTCAGAGTCTCAGAGTCTCAGAGTCTCTGCGTCTCTGCGTCTCTGCGTCTCAGAGTCTCTGCGTCTCACAGTCTCTGCCTCTCAAAGTCTCTGCGTTTCAGAGTCTCTGCGTCTCACAGTCTCTGCGTCTCAGAGTCTCTGCGTCTCAGAGTCTCTGCGTCTCAGAGTCTCTGCGTCTCAGAGTCCCTGCGACTCTGCGTCTCAGTGTCTCTGCGTCTCAGACTCTGTGAGTCTCAGAGTCTCAGAGTCTCTGCGTCTCAGAGTCTCAGAGTCTCTGCGTCTCAGAGTCTCTGTGTTTCTGCGTCACTGCGTCTCAGAGTCTCTGCGTCTCAGAGTCTCTGCGTCTCAGAGTCCCTGCGACTCTGCGTCTCAGTGTCTCTGCGTCTCAGACTCTGTGCGTCTCAGAGTCTCAGAGTCTCTGCGTCTCAGAGTCTCAGAGTCTCAGAGTCTCTGCGTCTCAGAGTCTCTGTGTCTCTGCGTCACTGCGTCTCAGAGACTCTGCGTCTCAGAGACTCTGCGTCTCAGAGTCTCTGAGTCTCAGTGTGTCTGCGTCTCAGAGTCTCTGCGTCTCAGAGTCTCTGCGTCTCAGAGTCTCTGCGTCTCCGCGTCTCATAGTCTCTGCGTCTCAGAGTCTCTGCGTCTCTGCGTCTCAGAGTCTCTGCGTCTCAGAGTCTCTGCGTCTCAGAGTCTCTGTGTCTCAGAGTCTCTGCGTCTCAGAGTCTCTGCGTCTCTGCGTCTCAGAGTCTATGCGTCTCAGAGTCACTGCGTCTCTGCGTCTCAGAGTCTCAGCATCTCTGCGTCACTGCGTCACTGCGTCTCTGCGTCTCAGCGTCTCTGCGTCTCAGAGTCTCTGCGTCTCAGAGTCTCTGCGTCTCAGAGTCTCAGACTCTCTGCGTCTCAGCGTCTCAGAGTCTCTGCGTCTCTGCGTCTCAGTGTCTCTGTGTCTCAGACTCTGTGCGTCTCAGAGTCTCAGAGTCTCAGAGTCTCAGAGTCTCAGCGTCTCTGCGTCTCTGCGTCTCAGAGTCTCTGCGCCTCTGCGTCTCAGAGTCTCAGCTTCTCTGCGTCTCAGAGTCTCTGCGTCTCACAGTCTCTGCGTCTCAAAGTCTCTGCGTTTCAGAGTCTCTGCGTCTCACAGTCTCTGCGTCTCAGAGTCTCTGCGTCTCAGAGTCTCTGCGTCTCTCCGTCTCTGCGTCTCAGAGTCTCTGCGTCTCAGAGTCTCAGAGTCTCAGAGTCTCTGCGTCTCAGAGTCTCAGTGTCTCTGCGTCACTGCGTCTCAGAGACTCTGCGTCTCAGAGACTCTGCGTCTCAGAGTCTCTGAGTCTCAGTGTGTCTGCGTCTCAGAGTCTCTGTGTCTCAGAGTCTCTGCGTCTCAGAGTCTCTGCGTCTCTGCGTCTCAGAGTCTATGCGTCTCAGAGTCACTGCGTCTCTGCGTCTCAGAGTCTCAGCATCTCTGCGTCACTGCGTCACTGCGTCTCTGCGTCTCAGCGTCTCTGCGTCTCAGAGTCTCTGCGTCTCAGAGTCTCTGCGTCTCAGAGTCTCAGACTCTCTGCGTCTCAGCGTCTCAGAGTCTCTGCGTCTCTGCGTCTCAGTGTCTCTGTGTCTCAGACTCTGTGCGTCTCAGAGTCTCAGAGTCTCAGAGTCTCAGCGTCTCTGCGTCTCTGCGTCTCAGAGTCTCTGCGCCTCTGCGTCTCAGAGTCTCAGCTTCTCTGCGTCTCAGAGTCTCTGCGTCTCACAGTCTCTGCGTCTCAAAGTCTCTGCGTTTCAGAGTCTCTGCGTCTCACAGTCTCTGCGTCTCAGAGTCTCTGCATCTCAGAGTCTCTGCGTCTCTCCGTTTCTGCGTCTCAGAGTCTCTGCGTCTCAGTGCCTCTGCATCTCAGTGTCTTGGCGTCTCAGTGTTTCGGCGTCTCAGTGTCTCGGCTTCTCAGTGTCTCTGCGACACAGTGTCTCGGCGTCTCAGTGTCTCTGCGTCTCAGTGTCTCTGCGTCTCACAGTCTCTGCGTCTCAGAGTCGCTGCGTCTCATGGTCTCTGCGTCTCAGAGTCTCTGCGTCTCTGCGTCTCAGTGTCTCTACGTCTCAGTGTCTCTACGTCTCAGAGTCTCTGCGTCTCAGAGTCTCTGCGTCCCTGCGTCTCAGAGTCTCAGAGTCTTTGCGTCTCAGAGTGTCTGCGTCTCTGCGTCTCAGAGTCTCTGCGTCTCAGTGTCTCTGCTTCTATGCGTGTCTGCGTCTCAGAGTCTCTGCGTCTCAGAGTCTCTGCGTCTCTGCGTCTCAGAGTCTCTGCGTCTCAGAGACTCTGTGCCTCAGAGTCTCAGAGTTTCTGCGTCTCAGAGTCTCTGCGTCTCAGAGTCTCTGCGTCTCAGAGACTCTGTGTCTCAGAGTCTCAGAGTTTCTGCGTCTCAGTGTCTCTGCGTCTCAGTGTGTCTGCGTCTGAGAGTTTCTGCGTCTAAGTGTCTCTGCGTCTCAGTGCCTCTGCGTCTCAGTGTCTCAGCGTCTCAGTGTCTCTGCGACACAGTGTCTCGGCGTCTCAGTGTCTCTGCGTCTCTGCGTCTCTGCGTCTCAGTGTCTCTGCGTCTCAGAGTCTCTGCGTCTCAGAGTCTCTGCGTCTCAGAGTCTCTGCGTCTCAGCGTCTCTGCATCTCAGTGTCTCAGCTTCTCAGAGTCTCGGCGTCTCAGAGTCTCTGCGGCTCAGAGTCTCTGCGTCTCAGAGTCTCTGCGTCTCTGCGTCTCAGAGTCTCTGCGTCTCTGCGTCTCAGAGTCTCTGCGTCTCAGAGTCTCTGCGTTTCAGAGTCTCTGCATCTCAGAGTCTCTGCATCTCAGAGTCTCTGCGTCTCAGCGTCTCAGAGTCCCTGCGTCTCTGCGTCTCAGTGTCTCTGCTTCTCAGACTCTGTGCGTCTCAGAGTCTCAGAGTCTCAGAGTCTCTGCGTCTCTGCGTCTCTGCGTCTCAGAGTCTCTGCGTCTCTGCGTCTCAGAGTCTCTGCGTCTCACAGTCTCTGCCTCTCAAAGTCTCTGCGTTTCAGAGTCTCTGCGTCTCACAGTCTCTGCGTCTCAGAGTCTCTGCGTCTCAGAGTCTCTGCGTCTCAGAGTCTCTGCGTCTCAGAGTCCCTGCGACTCTGCGTCTCAGTGTCTCTGCGTCTCAGACTCTGTGCGTCTCAGAGTCTCAGAGTCTCTGCGTCTCAGAGTCTCAGAGTCTCAGAGTCTCTGCGTCTCAGAGTCTCTGTGTTTCTGCGTCACTGCGTCTCAGAGTCTCTGCGTCTCAGAGTCTCTGCGTCTCAGAGTCCCTGCGACTCTGCGTCTCAGTGTCTCTGCGTCTCAGACTCTGTGCGTCTCAGAGTCTCAGAGTCTCTGCGTCTCAGAGTCTCAGAGTCTCAGAGTCTCTGCGTCTCAGAGTCTCTGTGTCTCTGCGTCACTGCGTCTCAGAGACTCTGCGTCTCAGAGACTCTGCGTCTCAGAGTCTCTGAGTCTCAGTGTGTCTGCGTCTCAGAGTCTCTGTGTCTCAGAGTCTCTGCGTCTCAGAGTCTCTGCGTCTCTGCGTCTCAGAGTCTATGCGTCTCAGAGTCACTGCGTCTCTGCGTCTCAGAGTCTCAGCATCTCTGCGTCACTGCGTCACTGCGTCTCTGCGTCTCAGCGTCTCTGCGTCTCAGAGTCTCTGCGTCTCAGAGTCTCTGCGTCTCAGAGTCTCAGACTCTCTGCGTCTCAGCGTCTCAGAGTCTCTGCGTCTCTGCGTCTCAGTGTCTCTGTGTCTCAGACTCTGTGCGTCTCAGAGTCTCAGAGTCTCAGAGTCTCAGCGTCTCTGCGTCTCTGCGTCTCAGAGTCTCTGCGCCTCTGCGTCTCAGAGCCTCAGCTTCTCTGCGTCTCAGAGTCTCTGCGTCTCACAGTCTCTGCGTCTCAAAGTCTCTGCGTTTCAGAGTCTCTGCGTCTCACAGTCTCTGCGTCTCAGAGTCTCTGCACCTCAGAGTCTCTGCGTCTCTCCGTTTCTGCGTCTCAGAGTCTCTGCGTCTCAGTGCCTCTGCATCTCAGTGTCTTGGCGTCTCAGTGTTTCGGCGTCTCAGTGTCTCGGCTTCTCAGTGTCTCTGCGACACAGTGTCTCGGCGTCTCAGTGTCTCTGCGTCTCAGTGTCTCTGCGTCTCACAGTCTCTGCGTCTCAGAGTCGCTGCGTCTCATGGTCTCTGCGTCTCAGAGTCTCTGCGTCTCTGTGTCTCAGTGTCTCTACGTCTCAGTGTCTCTACGTCTCAGAGTCTCTGCGTCTCAGAGTCTCTGCGTCCCTGCGTCTCAGAGTCTCAGAGTCTTTGCGTCTCAGAGTGTCTGCGTCTCTGCGTCTCAGAGTCTCTGCGTCTCAGTGTCTCTGCTTCTATGCGTGTCTGCGTCTCAGAGTCTCTGCGTCTCAGAGTCTCTGCGTCTCTGCGTCTCAGAGTCTCTGCGTCTCAGAGACTCTGTGCCTCAGAGTCTCAGAGTTTCTGCGTCTCAGAGTCTCTGCGTCTCTGCGTCTCAGTGTCTCTGCGTCTCAGTGTGTCTGCGTCTGAGAGTTTCTGCGTCTAAGTGTCTCTGCGTCTCAGTGCCTCTGCGTCTCAGTGTCTCAGCGTCTCAGTGTCTCTGCGACACAGTGTCTCGGCGTCTCAGTGTCTCTGCGTCTCTGCGTCTCTGCGTCTCAGTGTCTCTGCGTCTCAGAGTCTCTGCGTCTCAGAGTCTCTGCGTCTCAGAGTCTCTGCGTCTCAGCGTCTCTGCATCTCAGTGTCTCAGCTTCTCAGAGTCTCGGCGTCTCAGAGTCTCTGCGGCTCAGAGTCTCTGCGTCTCAGAGTCTCTGCGTCTCTGCGTCTCAGAGTCTCTGCGTCTCTGCGTCTCAGATTCTCTGCGTCTCAGAGTCTCTGCGTTTCAGAGTCTCTGCATCTCAGAGTCTCTGCATCTCAGAGTCTCTGCGTCTCAGCGTCTCAGAGTCTCTGCCTCTCTGCGTCTCAGTGTCTCTGCGTCTCAGACTCTGTGCGTCTCAGAGTCTCAGAGTCTCAGAGTCTCTGCGTCTCTGCGTCTCTGCGTCTCAGAGTCTCTGCGTCTCTGCGGCTCAGAGTCTCTGCGTCTCACAGTCTCTGCCTCTCAAAGTCTCTGCGTTTCAGAGTCTCTGCGTCTCACAGTCTCTGCGTCTCAGAGTCTCTGCGTCTCAGAGTCTCTGCGTCTCAGAGTCTCTGCGTCTCAGAGTCCCTGCGACTCTGCGTCTCAGTGTCTCTGCGTCTCAGACTCTGTGCGTCTCAGAGTCTCAGAGTCTCTGCGTCTCAGAGTCTCAGAGTCTCTGCGTCTCAGAGTCTCTGTGTTTCTGCGTCACTGCGTCTCAGAGTCTCTGCGTCTCAGAGTCTCTGCGTCTCAGAGTCCCTGCGACTCTGCGTCTCAGTGTCTCTGCGTCTCAGACTCTGTGTGTCTCAGAGTCTCAGAGTCTCTGCGTCTCAGAGTCTCAGAGTCTCAGAGTCTCTGCGTCTCAGAGTCTCTGTGTCTCTGCGTCACTGCGTCTCAGAGACTCTGCGTCTCAGAGACTCTGCGTCTCAGAGTCTCTGAGTCTCAGTGTGTCTGCGTCTCAGAGTCTCTGCGTCCCAGAGTCTCTGTGTCTCAGAGTCTCTGCGTCTCCGCGTCTCATAGTCTCTGCGTCTCAGAGTCTCTGCGTCTCTGCGTCTCAGAGTCTCTGCGTCTCAGAGTCTCTGCGTCTCAGAGTCTCTGTGTCTCAGAGTCTCTGCGTCTCAGAGTCTCTGCGTCTCTGCGTCTCAGAGTCTATGCGTCTCAGAGTCACTGCGTCTCTGCGTCTCAGAGTCTCAGCATCTCTGCGTCACTGCGTCACTGCGTCTCTGCGTCTCAGCGTCTCTGCGTCTCAGAGTCTCTGCGTCTCAGAGTCTCTGCGTCTCAGAGTCTCAGACTCTCTGCGTCTCAGCGTCTCAGAGTCTCTGCGTCTCTGCGTCTCAGTGTCTCTGTGTCTCAGACTCTGTGCGTCTCAGAGTCTCAGTCTCAGAGTCTCAGAGTCTCAGCGTCTCTGCGTCTCTGCGTCTCAGAGTCTCTGCGCCTCTGCGTCTCAGAGTCTCAGCTTCTCTGCGTCTCAGAGTCTCTGCGTCTCACAGTCTCTGCGTCTCAAAGTCTCTGCGTTTCAGAGTCTCTGCGTCTCACAGTCTCTGCGTCTCAGAGTCTCTGCGTCTCAGAGTCTCTGCGTCTGAGAGTCTCTGCGTCTCAGAGTCTCTGCGTCTCTGCGTCTCTGCGTCTCAGAGTCTCAGTGTCTCTGTGTCTCAGTGTAACTGCATCTCAGTGCCTCTGCGTCTCAGTGTCTCTGCGTCTCAGTATCTCTGCGTCTCAGCGTCTCTGCATCTCAGTGTCTCTAAGTGTCAGAGTCTCATAGTCTCATAGTCTCTGTCTCTCAGTGTGTCTGCGTCTCAGAGTCTCTGCGTCTCAGAGTCTCAGAGTCTCAGCGTCTCAGAGTCTCAGTGTCTCAGCGTCTCCGAGTCTCCGAGTCTCAGAGTCTCAGGGTCTCAGGGTCTCTTTCTCTCAGAGTCTCCGCGTCTCAGAGTCTCAGTGTCTCTGCATCTCAGAGTCTCTGCGTCTCAGTGTCTCTGCGTCTCAGAGTCTCTGCGTCTCTGCGTCTCAGAGTCTCTGCGTCTCAGAGTCTCTGCGTCTCAGAGTCTCTGCGTCTCAGAGTCTCAGCGTCTCTGCGTCTCAGAGTGTCTGCGTCTCTGCGTCTCAGAGTCTCAGCGTCTCTGCGTCTCTGCGTCTCAGAGTGTCTGCGTCTCTGAGACTCTGCGTCTCAGAGTCTCAGAGTCTCTGAGTCTAAGTGTGTCTGCGTCTCACAGTCTCTGCGTCTCAGTGTCTCTGCGTCTCAGAGTCTCAGAGTCTCAGAGTCTCAGAGTCTCAGAGTCTCTGTGCCTCTGAGTCACTGCGTCTCAGAGTTTCAGAGTCTCTCTGTCTCTTCGTCTCAGATGCTCTGCGTCTCAGTGTCTCAGAGTTTCTGCGTCTCAGTGTGTCGGCGTCTCAGTGTCTCGGCGTCTCAGTGTCTCGGCGTCTCAGTGTCTCTGCGTCTCAGAGTCTCTGCTCCTCTGAGTCACTGCGTCTCAGAGTTTCAGAGTCTCTCTGTCTCTGCGTCTCAGATTCTCTGCGTCTCAGAGTCTCTGCGTCTCAGAGTCTGTGCGTCTCAGTGCCTCTGAGTCTCGGTGTCTCCTCGTCTCTGCGTCTCAGTGTCTCTGCGTCTCAGAGTCTCTGCGTCTCAGAGTCTCTGCGTCTCCACGTCTCATAGTCTCTGCGTCTCAGAGTCTCTGCGTCTCTGCGTCTCAGAGTCTCTGCGTCTCAGAGTCTCTGCGTCTCAGAGTCTCTGCGTCTCCACGTCTCATAGTCTCTGCGTCTCAGAGTCTCTGCGTCTCTGCGTCTCAGAGTCTCTGCGTCTCAGAGTCTCTGCGTCTCAGAGTCTCTGTGTCTCAGAGTCTCTGCGTCTCAGAGTCTCTGCGTCTCTGCGTCTCAGAGTCTATGCGTCTCAGAGTCACTGCGTCTCTGCGTCTCAGAGTCTCAGCATCTCTGCGTCACTGCGTCACTGCGTCTCTGCGTCTCAGCGTCTCTGCGTCTCAGAGTCTCTGCGTCTCAGAGTCTCTGCGTCTCAGAGTCTCAGACTCTCTGCGTCTCAGAGTCTCTGCGTCTCAGCGTCTCAGAGTCTCTGCGTCTCTGCGTCTCAGTGTCTCAGACTCTGTGCGTCTCAGAGTCTCAGAGTCTCAGAGTCTCAGCGTCTCTGCGTCTCTGCGTCTCAGAGTCTCTGCGTCTCTGCGTCTCAGAGTCTCTGCGTCTCTCCGTCTCTGCGTCTCAGAGTCTCTGCGTCTCAGAGTTTCTGCGTCTCAGTGTGTCTGCGTCTCAGAGTCTCTGCGTCTCTGCGTCTCAGAGTCTCTGTGTCTCTGCGTCTCAGAGTCTCTGCGTCTCTGGGTCTCAGAGTTTCTGCGTCTCAGAGTCTCTGCGTCTCAGTGTCTCTGCATCTCAGTGTCTCGGCGTCTCAGTGTCTCTGCGTCTCAGTGACTCGGCGTCTCAGTGTCTTGGCGTCTCAGTGTCTCTGCGTCTCAGAGTCGCTGCGTCTTAGATTCTCTGCGTTTCAGTGTCTCTACGTCTGAAAGTCTCTGCGTCTCAGTGTCTCTGCGTCTCAGAGTCTCTGCGTCTCAGTGTCTCTGCGTCTCAGTGTCTCTGTATCTCAGTGTCTCGGTGTCTCAGTGTCTCTGCGTTACAGAGTCTCTGCGTCTCAGTGTCTCGGCGTCTCAGTGTCTCTGCGTCTCAGTGTCTCTGCGTCTCAGCGTCTCCGCATCTCAGACTCTCTGCGTCTGAGAGTCTCTGCGTCTCAGAGTCTCAGTGTCTCAGTGTCTCAGTGTCTCTGCGTCTCAGTGTAACTGCGTCTCAGTGTCTCTGCGTCTCAGTGTCTCTGCGTCTCAGCGTCTCCGCATCTCAGTGTCTCTAAGTCTCAGAGTCTCATAGTCTCATAGTCTCTGTCTCTCAGTGTGTCTGCGTCTCAGAGTCTCTGCGTCTCAGAGTCTCTGTGTCTCAGCGTCTCAGTGTCTCAGCTTCTCAGAGTCTCGGCGTCTCAGAGTCTCTGCGGCTCAGAGTCTCTGCGTCTCAGAGTCAGAGTCTCAGAGCCTCAGAGTCTCTGCATCTCAGAGTCTCTTTCTCTCAGTGTCTCCGCGTCTCAGAGTCTCAGTGTCTCTGCATCTCAGAGTCTCTGCGTCTCAGTGTCTCTGCGTCTCAGAGTCTCTGCATCTCTGCGTCTCAGAGTCTCTGCGTCTCAGAGTCTCTGCGTCTCAGTGTCTCTGCGTCTCAAAGTCACGGCGTCTCAGCATCTCAGAGTCTCTGCGTCTCTGCTTCTCTGAGTCTCAGAGTCTCTGCGTCTCAGAGTCTCTGCGTCTCTGCGTCTCAGATTCTCAGTGTCTCTGCTTCTCTGCGTCTCTGCGTCTCAGACTCTCTGCGTCTCAGAGTCTCTGCGTCTCAGCGTCTCTGCATCTCAGTGTCTCAGCTTCTCAGAGTCTCGGCGTCTCAGAGTCTCTGCGGCTCAGAGTCTCTGCGTCTCAGAGTCTCAGAGTCTCCGAGTCTCCGAGTATCAGAGTCTCAGTGTCTCTGCGTCTCAGAGTCTCTGCGTCTCTGCGTCTCTGCGTCTCAGAGTCTCAGTGTCTCTGCATCTCAGAGTCTCTGCGTCTCAGAGTCTTTGCGTCTCAGATTCTCTGCGTCTCAGGGTCTCTGCGTCTCTGCGTCTAAGAGTCTCTGCGTCTCAGAGTCTCTGTGTCTCTGCGTCTAAGAGTCTCTGCGCCTCAGAGACTCTGTGTCTCAGAGTCTCAGAGTTTCTGCGTCTCAGAGTCTCTACGTCTCAGAGTCTCTGCATCTCAGTGTCTCTGCGTCTCAGTGTGTCTGCGTCTCAGAGTTTCTGCGTCTCAGTGTCTCTGCGTCTCAGTGCCTCTGCATCTCAGTGTCTTGGCGTCTCAGTGTTTCGGCGTCTCAGTGTCTCGGCTTCTCAGTGTCTCTGCGACACAGTGTCTCGGCGTCTCAGTGTCTCTGCGTCTCAGTGTCTCTGCGTCTCACAGTCTCTGCGTCTCAGAGTCGCTGCGTCTCATGGTCTCTGCGTCTCAGAGTCTCTGCGTCTCTGCGTCTCAGTGTCTCTACGTCTCAGTGTCTCTACGTCTCAGAGTCTCTGCGTCTCAGAGTCTCTGCGTCCCTGCGTCTCAGAGTCTCAGAGTCTTTGCGTCTCAGAGTGTCTGCGTCTCTGCGTCTCAGAGTCTCTGCGTCTCAGTGTCTCTGCTTCTATGCGTGTCTGCGTCTCAGAGTCTCTGCGTCTCAGAGTCTCTGCGTCTCTGCGTCTCAGAGTCTCTGCGTCTCAGAGACTCTGTGCCTCAGAGTCTCAGAGTTTCTGCGTCTCAGAGTCTCTGCGTCTCTGCGTCTCAGAGTCTCAGAGTCTTTGCGTCTCAGAGTGTCTGCGTCTCTGCGTCTCAGAGTTTCTGCGTCTCAGTGTCTCTGCTTCTATGCGTGTCTGCGTCTCAGAGTCTCTGCGTCTCAGAGTCTCTGCGTCTCTGCGTCTCAGAGTCTCTGCGTCTCAGAGACTCTGTGCCTCAGAGTCTCAGAGTTTCTGCGTCTCAGAGTCTCTGCGTCTCTGCGTCTCAGAGTCTCTGCGTCTCAGAGACTCTGTGTCTCAGAGTCTCAGAGTTTCTGCGTCTCAGTGTCTCTGCGTCTCAGTGTGTCTGCGTCTGAGAGTTTCTGCGTCTAAGTGTCTCTGCGTCTCAGTGCCTCTGCGTCTCAGTGTCTCAGCGTCTCAGTGTCTCTGCGACACAGTGTCTCGGCGTCTCAGTGTCTCTGCGTCTCTGCGTCTCAGCGTCTCTGCATCTCAGTGTCTCAGCTTCTCAGAGTCTCGGCGTCTCAGAGTCTCTGCGGCTCAGAGTCTCTGCGTCTCAGAGTCTCTGCGTCTCAGAGTCTCTGCGTCTCTGCGTCTCAGAGTCTCTGCGTCTCAGAGTCTCTGCGTTTCAGAGTCTCTGCATCTCAGAGTCTCTGCATCTCAGAGTCTCTGCGTCTCAGCGTCTCAGAGTCTCTGCGTCTCTGCGTCTCAGTGTCTCTGCGTCTCAGACTCTGTGCGCCTCAGAGTCTCAGAGTCTCTGCGTCTCTGCGTCTCAGAGTCTCTGCGTCTCAGAGTCTCTGCGTTTCAGAGTCTCTGCATCTCAGAGTCTCTGCATCTCAGAGTCTCTGCGTCTCAGCGTCTCAGAGTCTCTGCGTCTCTGCGTCTCAGTGTCTCTGCGTCTCAGACTCTGTGCGCCTCAGAGTCTCAGAGTCTCTGCGTCTCTGCGTCTCTGCGTCTCAGAGTCTCTGCGTCTCTGCGTCTCAGAGTCTCTGCGTCTCACAGTCTCTGCCTCTCAAAGTCTCTGCGTTTCAGAGTCTCTGCGTCTCACAGTCTCTGCGTCTCAGAGTCTCTGCGTCTCAGAGTCTCTGCGTCTCAGAGTCTCTGCGTCTCAGAGTCCCTGCGACTCTGCGTCTCAGTGTCTCTGCGTCTCAGACTCTGTGCGTCTCAGAGTCTCAGAGTCTCTGCGTCTCAGAGTCTCAGAGTCTCTGCGTCTCAGAGTCTCTGTGTTTCTGCGTTACTGCGTCTCAGAGTCTCTGCGTCTCAGAGTCTCTGCGTCTCAGAGTCCCTGCGACTCTGCGTCTCAGTGTCTCTGCGTCTCAGACTCTGTGCGCCTCAGAGTCTCAGAGTCTCTGCGTCTCAGAGTCTCAGAGTCCCAGAGTCTCTGCGTCTCAGAGTCTCTGTGTCTCTGCGT
The DNA here is from genome assembly GCF_965287045.1 of Carcharhinus amblyrhynchos. NCBI lineage: Eukaryota > Metazoa > Chordata > Chondrichthyes > Carcharhiniformes > Carcharhinidae > Carcharhinus > Carcharhinus amblyrhynchos. The sequence continues at coordinate 13,096 of NW_027650322.1, read as the reverse complement.
CACTGCGTCTCAGAGACTCTGCGTCTCAGAGTCTCTGAGTCTCAGTGTGTCTGCGTCTCAGAGTCTCTGCGTCTCAGTGTCTCTGCGTCTCAGAGTCTCAGAGTCTCAGTGTATCTGCGTCTCAGTGACTCGGCGTCTCAGTGTCTCGGCGTCTCAGTGTCTCTGCGTCTCAGTGTCTCTTCGTGTCAGAGTCTCTGCGTCTCAGTGTCTCTGCGTGTCAGAGTTGCTTCGTCTCAGATTCTCTGCGTCTCAGTGTCTCTGAATCTCAGAGTCTCCGCGTCTCATTGTCTCTGAGTCTCAGTGTCGCTGCGTCTCAGTGTCGCTGCGTCTCTGTGTCTCTGCGTCTCAGTGTCTCTGCATCTCAATGTCTAAGCGTCTCAGAGTCTCTGCGTCTCAGAGTCTCTGCGTCTCTCCGTCTCTGCGTCTCAGAGTCTCTGCGTCTCTGCGTCTCAGAGTTTCTGCGTCTCAGAGTGTCTGCGTCTCAGAGTCTCTGCGTCTCTGCGTCTCAGAGTCTCTGCGTCTCTGCGTCTCAGAATCTCTGCGTCTCAGAGTCTCTGCCTCTCTGCGTCTCAGAGTCTCTGCGTCTCAGTGTCTCTGCGTCTCAGAGTCTCTGCGTCTCAGCATCTCTGCGTCTCTGCGTCTCAGAGTCTCTGCGTCTCTGCGTCTAGAGTCTCAGTGTCTCTGCGTCTCAGAGTCTCTGCGTCTCAGAGTCTCTGCGTCTCAGAGTCTCTGCGTCTTAGAGTCTCTGCGTCTCAGATTCTCTGCGTCTCAGAGTCTCTGTGTCTCTGCGTGTCAGTGTCTCTGCGTCTCAGACTCTGTGCGTCTCAGTGTCTCAGAGTCTCAGAGTCTCAGCGTCTCTGCGTCTCTGCGTCTCAGAGTCTGTGCGTCTCTGCGTCTCAGAGTCTCAGCTTCTCTGCGTCTCAGAGTCTCTGCGTCTCACAGTCTCTGCGTCTCAAAGTCTCTGCGTTTCAGAGTCTCTGCATCTCACAGTCTCTGCGTCTCAGAGTCTCTGCGTCTCAGAGTCTCTGCGTCTCTCCGTCTCTGCGTCTCAGAGTCTCTGCGTCTCAGAGTTTCTGCGTCTCAGAGTGTCTGCGTCTCAGAGTCTCTGCGTCTCTGCGTCTCAGAGTCTCTGTGTCTCTGCGTCTCAGAGTCTCTGCGTCTCTGGGTCTCAGAGTTTCTGCGTCTCAGAGTCTCTGCGTCTCTGCGTCTCTGCGTCTCAGAGTCTCTGTGTCTCTGCGTCTCAGAGTCTCTGCGTCTCTGGGTCTCAGAGTTTCTGCGTCTCAGAGTCTCAGCGTCTCTGCGTCTCAGAGTCTGTGCGTCTCTGCGTCTCAGAGTCTCAGCTTCTCTGCGTCTCAGAGTCTTTGCGTCTCACAGTCTCTGCGTCTCAAAGTCTCTGCGTTTCAGAGTCTCTGCGTCTCACAGTCTCTGCGTCTCAGAGTCTCTGCGTCTCAGAGTCTCTGCGTCTCTCCGTCTCTGCGTCTCAGAGTCTCTGCGTCTCAGAGTTTCTGCGTCTCAGAGTGTCTGCGTCTCAGAGTCTCTGCGTCTCTGCGTCTCAGAGTCTCTGTGTCTCTGCGTCTCAGAGTCTCTGCGTCTCTGGGTCTCAGAGTTTCTGCGTCTCAGAGTCTCTGCGTCTCTGCGTCTCTGCGTCTCAGAGTCTCTGTGTCTCTGCGTCTCAGAGTCTCTGCGTCTCTGGGTCTCAGAGTTTCTGCGTCTCAGGGTCTCAGCGTCTCTGCGTCTCTGCGTCTCAGAGTCTGTGCGTCTCTGCGTCTCAGAGTCTCAGCTTCTCTGCGTCTCAAAGTCTCTGCGTTTCAGAGTCTCTGCGTCTCAAAGTCTCTGCGTTTCAGAGTCTCTGCGTCTCACAGTCTCTGCGTCTCAGAGTCTCTGCGTCTCAGAGTCTCTGCGTCTCTCCGTCTCTGCGTCTCAGAGTCTCTGCGTCTCAGAGTTTCTGCGTCTCAGAGTGTCTGCGTCTCAGAGTCTCTGCGTCTCTGCGTCTCAGAGTCTCTGTGTCTCTGCGTCTCAGAGTCTCTGCGTCTCTGGGTCTCAGAGTTTCTGCGTCTCAGAGTCTCTGCGTCTCAGTGTCTCTGCATCTCAGTGTCTCGGCGTCTCAGTGTCTCTGCGTCTCAGTGACTCGGCGTCTCAGTGTCTTGGCGTCTCAGTGTCTCTGCGTCTCAGAGTCGCTGCGTCTTAGATTCTCTGCGTTTCAGTGTCTCTACGTCTGAAAGTCTCTGCGTCTCAGTGTCTCTGCGTCTCAGAGTCGCTGCGTCTCATGGTCTCTGCGTCTCAGAGTCTCTGCGTCTCTGCGTCTCTGCGTCTCAGTGTCTCTACGTCTCAGTGTCTCTACGTCTCAGAGTCTCTGCGTCTCAGAGTCTCTGCGTCCCTGCGTCTCAGAGTCTCAGAGTCTTTGCGTCTCAGAGTGTCTGCGTCTCTGCGTCTCAGAGTCTCTGCGTCTCAGTGTCTCTGCTTCTATGCGTGTCTGCGTCTCAGAGTCTCTGCGTCTCAGAGTCTCTGCGTCTCTGCGTCTCTGCGTCTCAGAGTCTCTGCGTCTCAGAGACTCTGTGCCTCAGAGTCTCAGAGTTTCTGCGTCTCAGAGTCTCTGCGTCTCTGCGTCTCAGAGTCTCAGAGTCTTTGCGTCTCAGAGTGTCTGCGTCTCTGCGTCTCAGAGTCTCTGCGTCTCAGTGTCTCTGCTTCTATGCGTGTCTGCGTCTCAGAGTCTCTGCGTCTCAGAGTCTCTGCGTCTCAGAGACTCTGTGCCTCAGAGTCTCAGAGTTTCTGCGTCTCAGAGTCTCTGCGTCTCTGCGTCTCAGAGTCTCTGCGTCTCAGAGACTCTGTGTCTCAGAGTCTCAGAGTTTCTGCGTCTCAGTGTCTCTGCGTCTCAGTGTGTCTGCGTCTGAGAGTTTCTGCGTCTAAGTGTCTCTGCGTCTCAGTGCCTCTGCGTCTCAGTGTCTCAGCGTCTCAGTGTCTCTGCGACACAGTGTCTCGGCGTCTCAGTGTCTCTGCGTCTCTGCGTCTCAGTGTCTCTGCGTCTCAGAGTCTCTGCGTCTCAGAGTCTCTGCGTCTCAGAGTCTCTGCGTCTCAGCGTCTCTGCATCTCAGTGTCTCAGCTTCTCAGAGTCTCGGCGTCTCAGAGTCTCTGCGGCTCAGAGTCTCTGCGTCTCAGAGTCTCTGCGTCTCTGCGTCTCAGAGTCTCTGCGTCTCAGAGTCTCTGCGTTTCAGAGTCTCTGCATCTCAGAGTCTCTGCATCTCAGAGTCTCTGCGTCTCAGCGTCTCAGAGTCTCTGCGTCTCTGCGTCTCAGTGTCTCTGCGTCTCAGACTCTGTGCGCCTCAGAGTCTCAGAGTCTCAGAGTCTCTGCGTCTCTGCGTCTCTGCGTCTCAGAGTCTCAGAGTCTCTGCGTCTCTGCGTCTCAGAGTCTCTGCGTCTCACAGTCTCTGCCTCTCAAAGTCTCTGCGTTTCAGAGTCTCTGCGTCTCACAGTCTCTGCGTCTCAGAGTCTCTGCGTCTCAGAGTCTCTGCGTCTCAGAGTCCCTGCGACTCTGCGTCTCAGTGTCTCTGCGTCTCAGACTCTGTGCGTCTCAGAGTCTCAGAGTCTCTGCGTCTCAGAGTCTCAGAGTCTCAGAGTCTCTGCATCTCAGAGTCTCTGTGTCTCTGCGTCTCAGAGTCTCTGCGTCTCTGGGTCTCAGAGTTTCTGCGTCTCAGAGTCTCAGCGTCTCTGCGTCTCTGCGTCTCAGAGTCTGTGCGTCTCTGCGTCTCAGAGTCTCAGCTTCTCTGCGTCTCAGAGTCTCTGCGTCTCACAGTCTCTGCGTCTCAAAGTCTCTGCGTTTCAGAGTCTCTGCGTCTCACAGTCTCTGCGTCTCAGAGTCTCTGCGTCTCAGAGTCTCTGCGTCTCTCCGTCTCTGCGTCTCAGAGTCTCTGCGTCTCAGAGTTTCTGCGTCTCAGAGTGTCTGCGTCTCAGAGTCTCTGCGTCTCTGCGTCTCAGAGTCTCTGTGTCTCTGCGTCTCAGAGTCTCTGCGTCTCTGCGTCTCAGAGTCTCTGTGTCTCTGCGTCTCAGAGTCTCTGCGTCTCTGGGTCTCAGAGTTTCTGCGTCTCAGAGTCGCAGCGTCTCTGCGTCTCTGCGTCTCAGAGTCTGTGCGTCTCTGCGTCTCAGAGTCTCAGCTTCTCTGCGTCTCAAAGTCTCTGCGTTTCAGAGTCTCTGCGTCTCAAAGTCTCTGCGTTTCAGAGTCTCTGCGTCTCACAGTCTCTGCGTCTCAGAGTCTCTGCGTCTCAGAGTCTCTGCGTCTCTCCGTCTCTGCGTCTCAGAGTCTCTGCGTCTCAGAGTTTCTGCGTCTCAGAGTGTCTGCGTCTCAGAGTCTCTGCGTCTCTGCGTCTCAGAGTCTCTGTGTCTCTGCGTCTCAGAGTCTCTGCGTCTCTGGGTCTCAGAGTTTCTGCGTCTCAGAGTCTCTGCGTCTCAGTGTCTCTGCATCTCAGTGTCTCGGCGTCTCAGTGTCTCTGCGTCTCAGTGACTCGGCGTCTCAGTGTCTTGGCGTCTCAGTGTCTCTGCGTCTCAGAGTCGCTGCGTCTTAGATTCTCTGCGTTTCAGTGTCTCTACGTCTGAAAGTCTCTGCGTCTCAGAGTCTCTGCGTCTCAGAGTCTCTGCGTCTCAGAGTCCCTGCGACTCTGCGTCTCAGTGTCTCTGCGTCTCAGACTCTGTGCGTCTCAGAGTCTCAGAGTCTCTGCGTCTCAGAGTCTCAGAGTCTCAGAGTCTCTGCGTCTCAGAGTCTCTGTGTTTCTGCGTCACTGCGTCTCAGAGTCTCTGCGTCTCAGAGTCTCTGCGTCTCAGAGTCCCTGCGACTCTGCGTCTCAGTGTCTCTGCGTCTCAGACTCTGTGCGCCTCAGAGTCTCAGAGTCTCTGCGTCTCAGAGTCTCAGAGTCCCAGAGTCTCTGCGTCTCAGAGTCTCTGTGTCTCTGCGTCACTGCGTCTCAGAGACTCTGCGTCTCAGAGTCTCTGAGTCTCAGTGTGTCTGCATCTCAGAGTCTCTGCGTCTCAGTGTCTCTGCGTCTCAGAGTCTCAGAGTCTCAGTGTATCTGCGTCTCAGTGACTCGGCGTCTCAGTGTCTCGGCGTCTCAGTGTCTCTGCGTCTCAGTGTCTCTTCGTGTCAGAGTCTCTGCGTCTCAGTGTCTCTGCGTGTCAGAGTTGCTTCGTCTCAGATTCTCTGCGTCTCAGTGTCTCTGAATCTCAGAGTCTCTGCGTCTCATTGTCTCTGAGTCTCAGTGTCGCTGCGTCTCAGTGTCGCTGCGTCTCTGTGTCTCTGCGTCTCAGTGTCTCTGCATCTCAATGTCTAAGCGTCTCAGAGTCTCTGCGTCTCAGAGTCTCTGCGTCTCAGAGTCTCTGCGTCTCAGAGTCTCTGCGTCTCTGCGTCTCAGAGTTTCTGCGTCTCAGAGTGTCTGCGTCTCAGAGTCTCTGCGTCTCTGCGTCTCAGAGTCTCTGCGTCTCTGCGTCTCAGAATCTCTGCGTCTCAGAGTCTCTGCCTCTCTGCGTCTCAGAGTCTCTGCGTCTCAGTGTCTCTGCGTCTCAGAGTCTCTGTGTCTCAGCGTCTCTGCATCTCAGTGTCTCAGCTTCTCAGAGTCTCGGCGTCTCAGAGTCTCTGCGGCTCAGAGTCTCTGCGTCTCAGAGTCAGAGTCTCAGAGCCTCAGAGTCTCTGCATCTCAGAGTCTCTTTCTCTCAGTGTCTCCGCGTCTCAGAGTCTCAGTGTCTCTGCATCTCAGAGTCTCTGCGTCTCAGTGTCTCTGCGTCTCAGAGTCTCTGCATCTCTGCGTCTCAGAGTCTCTGCGTCTCTGCGTCTCAGAGTCTCTGCGTCTCAGTGTCTCTGCGTCTCAAAGTCACGGCGTCTCAGCATCTCAGAGTCTCTGCGTCTCTGCTTCTCTGAGTCTCAGAGTCTCTGCGTCTCAGAGTCTCTGCGTCTCTGCGTCTCAGATTCTCAGTGTCTCTGCTTCTCTGCGTCTCTGCGTCTCAGACTCTCTGCGTCTCAGAGTCTCTGCGTCTCAGCGTCTCTGCATCTCAGTGTCTCAGCTTCTCAGAGTCTCGGCGTCTCAGAGTCTCTGCGGCTCAGAGTCTCTGCGTCTCAGAGTCTCAGAGTCTCCGAGTCTCCGAGTATCAGAGTCTCAGTGTCTCTGCGTCTCAGAGTCTCTGCGTCTCTGCGTCTCAGAGTCTCAGTGTCTCTGCATCTCAGAGTCTCTGCGTCTCAGAGTCTTTGCGTCTCAGATTCTCTGCGTCTCAGGGTCTCTGCGTCTCTGCGTCTAAGAGTCTCTGCGTCTCAGAGTCTCTGTGTCTCTGCGTCTAAGAGTCTCTGCGCCTCAGAGACTCTGTGTCTCAGAGTCTCAGAGTTTCTGCGTCTCAGAGTCTCTGCGTCTCAGAGTCTCTGCATCTCAGTGTCTCTGCGTCTCAGTGTGTCTGCGTCTCAGAGTTTCTGCGTCTCAGTGTCTCTGCGTCTCAGTGCCTCTGCATCTCAGTGTCTTGGCGTCTCAGTGTTTCGGCGTCTCAGTGTCTCGGCTTCTCAGTGTCTCTGCGACACAGTGTCTCGGCGTCTCAGTGTCTCTGCGTCTCAGTGTCTCTGCGTCTCACAGTCTCTGCGTCTCAGAGTCGCTGCGTCTCATGGTCTCTGCGTCTCAGAGTCTCTGCGTCTCTGCGTCTCAGTGTCTCTACGTCTCAGTGTCTCTACGTCTCAGAGTCTCTGCGTCTCAGAGTCTCTGCGTCCCTGCGTCTCAGAGTCTCAGAGTCTTTGCGTCTCAGAGTGTCTGCGTCTCTGCGTCTCAGAGTCTCTGCGTCTCAGTGTCTCTGCTTCTATGCGTGTCTGCGTCTCAGAGTCTCTGCGTCTCAGAGTCTCTGCGTCTCTGCGTCTCAGAGTCTCTGCGTCTCAGAGACTCTGTGCCTCAGAGTCTCAGAGTTTCTGCGTCTCAGAGTCTCTGCGTCTCTGCGTCTCAGAGTCTCTGCGTCTCAGAGACTCTGTGTCTCAGAGTCTCAGAGTTTCTGCGTCTCAGTGTCTCTGCGTCTCAGTGTGTCTGCGTCTGAGAGTTTCTGCGTCTAAGTGTCTCTGCGTCTCAGTGCCTCTGCGTCTCAGTGTCTCAGCGTCTCAGTGTCTCTGCGACACAGTGTCTCGGCGTCTCAGTGTCTCTGCGTCTCTGCGTCTCAGTGTCTCTGCGTCTCAGAGTCTCTGCGTCTCAGAGTCTCTGCGTCTCAGAGTCTCTGCGTCTCAGCGTCTCTGCATCTCAGTGTCTCAGCTTCTCAGAGTCTCGGCGTCTCAGAGTCTCTGCGGCTCAGAGTCTCTGCGTCTCAGAGTCTCTGCGTCTCTGCGTCTCAGAGTCTCTGCGTCTCTGCGTCTCAGAGTCTCTGCGTCTCAGAGTCTCTGCATCTCAGAGTCTCTGCGTCTCAGCGTCTCAGAGTCTCTGCGTCTCTGCGTCTCAGTGTCTCTGCTTCTCAGACTCTGTGCGTCTCAGAGTCTCAGAGTCTCAGAGTCTCTGCGTCTCTGCGTCTCAGAGTCTCTGCGTCTCTGCGTCTCAGAGTCTCTGCGTCTCACAGTCTCTGCCTCTCAAAGTCTCTGCGTTTCAGAGTCTCTGCGTCTCACAGTCTCTGCGTCTCAGAGTCTCTGCGTCTCAGAGTCTCTGCGTCTCAGAGTCTCTGCGTCTCAGAGTCCCTGCGACTCTGCGTCTCAGTGTCTCTGCGTCTCAGACTCTGTGAGTCTCAGAGTCTCAGAGTCTCTGCGTCTCAGAGTCTCAGAGTCTCAGAGTCTCTGCGTCTCAGAGTCTCTGTGTTTCTGCGTCACTGCGTCTCAGAGTCTCTGCGTCTCAGAGTCTCTGCGTCTCAGAGTCCCTGCAACTCTGCGCCTCAGTGTCTCTGCGTCTCAGACTCTGTGCGTCTCAGAGTCTCAGAGTCTCTGCGTCTCAGAGTCTCAGAGTCTCAGAGTCTCTGCGTCTCAGAGTCTCTGCGTCTCAGAGACTCTGCGTCTCAGAGACTCTGCGTCTCAGAGACTCTGCGTCTCAGAGTCTCTGAGTCTCAGTGTGTCTGCGTCTCAGAGTCTCTGTGTCTCAGAGTCTCTGCGTCTCAGAGTCTCTGCGTCTCTGCGTCTCAGAGTCTATGCGTCTCAGAGTCACTGCGTCTCTGCGTCTCAGAGTCTCAGCATCTCTGCGTCACTGCGTCACTGCGTCTCTGCGTCTCAGCGTCTCTGCGTCTCAGAGTCTCTGCGTCTCAGAGTCTCTGCGTCTCAGAGTCTCAGACTCTCTGCGTCTCAGCGTCTCAGAGTCTCTGCGTCTCTGCGTCTCAGTGTCTCTGTGTCTCAGACTCTGTGCGTCTCAGAGTCTCAGAGTCTCAGAGTCTCAGCGTCTCTGCGTCTCTGCGTCTCAGAGTCTCTGCGCCTCTGCGTCTCAGAGTCTCAGCTTCTCTGCGTCTCAGAGTCTCTGCATCTCAGAGTCTCTGCATCTCAGAGTCTCTGCGTCTCAGCGTCTCAGAGTCTCTGCGTCTCTGCGTCTCAGTGTCTCTGCTTCTCAGACTCTGTGCGTCTCAGAGTCTCAGAGTCTCAGAGTCTCTGCGTCTCTGCGTCTCAGAGTCTCTGCGTCTCTGCGTCTCAGAGTCTCTGCGTCTCACAGTCTCTGCCTCTCAAAGTCTCTGCGTTTCAGAGTCTCTGCGTCTCACAGTCTCTGCGTCTCAGAGTCTCTGCGTCTCAGAGTCTCTGCGTCTCAGAGTCTCTGCGTCTCAGAGTCCCTGCGACTCTGCGTCTCAGTGTCTCTGCGTCTCAGACTCTGTGAGTCTCAGAGTCTCAGAGTCTCTGCGTCTCAGAGTCTCAGAGTCTCAGAGTCTCTGCGTCTCAGAGTCTCTGTGTTTCTGCGTCACTGCGTCTCAGAGTCTCTGCATCTCAGAGTCTCTGCGTCTCAGAGTCCCTGCAACTCTGCGCCTCAGTGTCTCTGCGTCTCAGACTCTGTGCGTCTCAGAGTCTCAGAGTCTCTGCGTCTCAGAGTCTCAGAGTCTCAGAGTCTCTGCGTCTCAGAGTCTCTGTGTCTCTGCGTCACTGCGTCTCAGAGACTCTGCGTCTCAGAGACTCTGCGTCTCAGAGTCTCTGAGTCTCAGTGTGTCTGCGTCTCAGAGTCTCTGTGTCTCAGAGTCTCTGCGTCTCAGAGTCTCTGCGTCTCTGCGTCTCAGAGTCTATGCGTCTCAGAGTCACTGCGTCTCTGCGTCTCAGAGTCTCAGCATCTCTGCGTCACTGCGTCACTGCGTCTCTGCGTCTCAGCGTCTCTGCGTCTCAGAGTCTCTGCGTCTCAGAGTCTCTGCGTCTCAGAGTCTCAGACTCTCTGCGTCTCAGCGTCTCAGAGTCTCTGCGTCTCTGCGTCTCAGTGTCTCTGTGTCTCAGACTCTGTGCGTCTCAGAGTCTCAGAGTCTCAGAGTCTCAGCGTCTCTGCGTCTCTGCGTCTCAGAGTCTCTGCGCCTCTGCGTCTCAGAGTCTCAGCTTCTCTGCGTCTCAGAGTCTCTGCGTCTCACAGTCTCTGCGTCTCAAAGTCTCTGCGTTTCAGAGTCTCTGCGTCTCACAGTCTCTGCGTCTCAGAGTCTCTGCATCTCAGAGTCTCTGCGTCTCTCCGTCTCTGCGTCTCAGAGTCTCTGCGTCTCAGAGTCTCTGCGTCTCAGAGTCCCTGCGACTCTGCGCCTCAGTGTCTCTGCGTCTCAGACTCTGTGCGTCTCAGAGTCTCAGAGTCTCTGCGTCTCAGAGTCTCAGAGTCTCAGAGTCTCTGCGTCTCAGAGTCTCTGTGTCTCTGCGTCACTGCGTCTCAGAGACTCTGCGTCTCAGAGACTCTGCGTCTCAGAGTCTCTGAGTCTCAGTGTGTCTGCGTCTCAGAGTCTCTGTGTCTCAGAGTCTCTGCGTCTCAGAGTCTCTGCGTCTCTGCGTCTCAGAGTCTATGCGTCTCAGAGTCACTGCGTCTCTGCGTCTCAGAGTCTCAGCATCTCTGCGTCACTGCGTCACTGCGTCTCTGCGTCTCAGCGTCTCTGCGTCTCAGAGTCTCTGCGTCTCAGAGTCTCTGCGTCTCAGAGTCTCAGACTCTCTGCGTCTCAGCGTCTCAGAGTCTCTGCGTCTCTGCGTCTCAGTGTCTCAGTGTCTCAGACTCTGTGCGTCTCAGAGTCTCAGAGTCTCAGAGTCTCAGCGTCTCTGCGTCTCTGCGTCTCAGAGTCTCTGCGCATCTGCGTCTCAGAGTCTCAGCTTCTCTGCGTCTCAGAGTCTCTGCGTCTCACAGTCTCTGCGTCTCAAAGTCTCTGCGTTTCAGAGTCTCTGCGTCTCACAGTCTCTGCGTCTCAGAGTCTCTGCATCTCAGAGTCTCTGCGTCTCAGTGCCTCTGCATCTCAGTGTCTTGGCGTCTCAGTGTTTCGGCGTCTCAGTGTCTCGGCTTCTCAGTGTCACTGCGACACAGTGTCTCGGCGTCTCAGTGTCTCTGCGTCTCTGCGTCTCTGCGTCTCAGTGTCTCTGCGTCTCAGAGTCTCTGCGTCTCAGAGTCTCTGCGTCTCAGAGTCTCTGCGTCTCAGCGTCTCTGCATCTCAGTGTCTCAGCTTCTCAGAGTCTCGGCGTCTCAGAGTCTCTGCGGCTCAGAGTCTCTGCGTCTCAGAGTCTCTGCGTCTCTGCGTCTCAGAGTCTCTGCGTCTCTGCGTCTCAGAGTCTCTGCGTCTCAGAGTCTCTGCGTTTCAGAGTCTCTGCATCTCAGAGTCTCTGCATCTCAGAGTCTCTGCGTCTCAGCGTCTCAGAGTCTCTGCGTCTCTGCGTCTCAGTGTCTCTGCGTCTCAGACTCTGTGCGTCTCAGAGTCTCAGAGTCTCAGAGTCTCTGCGTCTCTGCGTCTCTGCGTCTCAGAGTCTCTGCGTCTCACAGTCTCTGCCTCTCAAAGTCTCTGCGTTTCAGAGTCTCTGCGTCTCACAGTCTCTGCGTCTCAGAGTCTCTGCGTCTCAGAGTCTCTGCGTCTCAGAGTCTCTGCGTCTCAGAGTCCCTGCGACTCTGCGTCTCAGTGTCTCTGCGTCTCAGACTCTGTGAGTCTCAGAGTCTCAGAGTCTCTGCGTCTCAGAGTCTCAGAGTCTCTGCGTCTCAGAGTCTCTGTGTTTCTGCGTCACTGCGTCTCAGAGTCTCTGCGTCTCAGAGTCTCTGCGTCTCAGAGTCCCTGCGACTCTGCGTCTCAGTGTCTCTGCGTCTCAGACTCTGTGCGTCTCAGAGTCTCAGAGTCTCTGCGTCTCAGAGTCTCAGAGTCTCAGAGTCTCTGCGTCTCAGAGTCTCTGTGTCTCTGCGTCACTGCGTCTCAGAGACTCTGCGTCTCAGAGACTCTGCGTCTCAGAGTCTCTGAGTCTCAGTGTGTCTGCGTCTCAGAGTCTCTGCGTCTCAGAGTCTCTGCGTCTCAGAGTCTCTGCGTCTCCGCGTCTCATAGTCTCTGCGTCTCAGAGTCTCTGCGTCTCTGCGTCTCAGAGTCTCTGCGTCTCAGAGTCTCTGCGTCTCAGAGTCTCTGTGTCTCAGAGTCTCTGCGCCTCAGAGTCTCTGCGTCTCTGCGTCTCAGAGTCTATGCGTCTCAGAGTCACTGCGTCTCTGCGTCTCAGAGTCTCAGCATCTCTGCGTCACTGCGTCACTGCGTCTCTGCGTCTCAGCGTCTCTGCGTCTCAGAGTCTCTGCGTCTCAGAGTCTCTGCGTCTCAGAGTCTCAGACTCTCTGCGTCTCAGCGTCTCAGAGTCTCTGCGTCTCTGCGTCTCAGTGTCTCTGTGTCTCAGACTCTGTGCGTCTCAGAGTCTCAGAGTCTCAGAGTCTCAGAGTCTCAGCGTCTCTGCGTCTCTGCGTCTCAGAGTCTCTGCGCCTCTGCGTCTCAGAGTCTCAGCTTCTCTGCGTCTCAGAGTCTCTGCGTCTCACAGTCTCTGCGTCTCAAAGTCTCTGCGTTTCAGAGTCTCTGCGTCTCACAGTCTCTGCGTCTCAGAGTCTCTGCGTCTCAGAGTCTCTGCGTCTCTCCGTCTCTGCGTCTCAGAGTCTCTGCGTCTCAGAGTCTCAGAGTCTCAGAGTCTCTGCGTCTCAGAGTCTCAGTGTCTCTGCGTCACTGCGTCTCAGAGACTCTGCGTCTCAGAGACTCTGCGTCTCAGAGTCTCTGAGTCTCAGTGTGTCTGCGTCTCAGAGTCTCTGTGTCTCAGAGTCTCTGCGTCTCAGAGTCTCTGCGTCTCTGCGTCTCAGAGTCTATGCGTCTCAGAGTCACTGCGTCTCTGCGTCTCAGAGTCTCAGCATCTCTGCGTCACTGCGTCACTGCGTCTCTGCGTCTCAGCGTCTCTGCGTCTCAGAGTCTCTGCGTCTCAGAGTCTCTGCGTCTCAGAGTCTCAGACTCTCTGCGTCTCAGCGTCTCAGAGTCTCTGCGTCTCTGCGTCTCAGTGTCTCTGTGTCTCAGACTCTGTGCGTCTCAGAGTCTCAGAGTCTCAGAGTCTCAGCGTCTCTGCGTCTCTGCGTCTCAGAGTCTCTGCGCCTCTGCGTCTCAGAGTCTCAGCTTCTCTGCGTCTCAGAGTCTCTGCGTCTCACAGTCTCTGCGTCTCAAAGTCTCTGCGTTTCAGAGTCTCTGCGTCTCACAGTCTCTGCGTCTCAGAGTCTCTGCATCTCAGAGTCTCTGCGTCTCTCCGTTTCTGCGTCTCAGAGTCTCTGCGTCTCAGTGCCTCTGCATCTCAGTGTCTTGGCGTCTCAGTGTTTCGGCGTCTCAGTGTCTCGGCTTCTCAGTGTCTCTGCGACACAGTGTCTCGGCGTCTCAGTGTCTCTGCGTCTCAGTGTCTCTGCGTCTCACAGTCTCTGCGTCTCAGAGTCGCTGCGTCTCATGGTCTCTGCGTCTCAGAGTCTCTGCGTCTCTGCGTCTCAGTGTCTCTACGTCTCAGTGTCTCTACGTCTCAGAGTCTCTGCGTCTCAGAGTCTCTGCGTCCCTGCGTCTCAGAGTCTCAGAGTCTTTGCGTCTCAGAGTGTCTGCGTCTCTGCGTCTCAGAGTCTCTGCGTCTCAGTGTCTCTGCTTCTATGCGTGTCTGCGTCTCAGAGTCTCTGCGTCTCAGAGTCTCTGCGTCTCTGCGTCTCAGAGTCTCTGCGTCTCAGAGACTCTGTGCCTC